>NC_084867.1:10250148-10550148 GCF_951802175.1 Populus nigra | reverse complement strand
TCATAATATTGTGCTGTGAAAGTACTTGTTAAGATGCGCCCTCAATAAATGCAATCCTTTTTGGGATGTTTGATGCGTGTGATTTCAGGGAAATCTGTTTCAAGTTGGGTGGACATGCTATGTTCTTCTCGCCTTCATTAGTGGGACCAATTACTTCCTTAGTAGTGATACACAATATTTCCCAAGCCCAGGGGCTCTGGACCTACAAAGTCAGCCCATAGCCATTTCTAATGTGGAGGTCACCCATGAGAAAATATTTCCATTGGAGATATCAGTTCCGTGTTATCTACCTGATTTCAATGCATTCATATGACTTCATCGTAAATAGTGGTGTTTATTTCCATGCTCTCTGGTTGTGCTACTGATATCACCAAATTTATTTTTTTTCAAGAATATGGTGTTCCTTTTCTCTATATAGGAACAACTGAGCTTTTATGTGTTTTTTCCCATAGCACATTACCTGCCATTGTGTTCTTTGTGCATCCTGCTAGGCGTGTTTTGTTATCATCTTTGAATATTGTTTTAAACATTCTGTTTGTCATTTTTCAGCGATTCTGGTCTGGTAGTAGCATCAATAAAAATAAAGCAATGGTGGAGCATTTGCAGCATTATGGGGTCATCAGTTCTAAAAAGGTTTCTGAAGTAATGGAAACTATCGACAGGGCTTTGTTTGTGCCAGATGGTACTCCAGCTTATGTTGACAGTCCCATGGCAATAGGTTACAATGCCACCATTTCTGCACCTCATATGCATGCAACTTGCCTGCAGTTGTTGGAGGAGAAGTTGAAGCCCGGAATGCATGCCCTAGATGTTGGCTCAGGTGCTTTTCCCTTACATCCTTCCTATCTCCATTAATCCTTTCAAATCTGCATTATAAATTACTTGTAGCAATTTCATTCTAAGGGCTACTTGTAGAGGTCTCTTGAAGACTTAGTGTTAACAAACAAACATGATAGTTTTAGGTTTGAAATAACTAGGCTTTAAGCATATAAAAATATTGGACAATGCTGCAGGTCGTGATGCTGAGCAAGTTGGAGAACTTATTCAGTGACCAGATATTCCTGGTTGGATCTAACGAGGGTTTTGAAACCGTAAGGGAACTATGATTTACAAATCCTGATTCAACTAGGAAGAGGACTGCAATTTGTAAAGTTTTAAGAACCATAACAAGCAAAGCAACTTTAGAAATTTGTTTCAATTTGCTCAATTTTTTTCTAAATTGTTTCAATGGCTGTTGACCACAGTCAATAGAAGCCAATGGTCTTGATGATTGTCATTAGTTGTGCAAAGCTTCTGGGTGAGTGTAGGCATCATTGATGGCAAACTCGTTCTACAATGGTAGGGGGTGGGAGGTAAGGCTTGCTTAGCTTGGTTGTAGTGGGTAGACTTCATTTAAGAATAACGAAACTCATGCATTTATAGTTCTAGAACATTTCTCTCTGCATGCAATTAAATCCTGAGTTTCTCACTTTGTTTGCTTTTGAAGGGACTGGGTATTTGACAGCATGCCTTGCTTTGATGGTTGGATCACAAGGTCGTGCTGTTGGTGTGGAACATATTCCAGAGCTGGCTAATTCTTCCTTAAAGAACATTGAGAAAAGCGCAGCTGCCCCATTGTTGAAAGAAGGTTCCCTCTCAATTCATGTTGGTGGTATGTTTCAACCTTGCAAATAATAATTTTTTCTTGAATGTTCTTTTGTATCCCAAGAGAAGAGTGTAGGTGCTAATCTACTTGCCGTAACAGTACAATAACTTGAGATTTCCATATATGTTACTTATTAGGGTGAAGATTATTCGAAAAAGGACAAATCGTAGTAGGCATTCGTATGGAAGTCCTCTTGTTTGATTTTTATGAATGTCAGATCTCCTGTAAGTAAAGGTCATAAAAAAAGGATTTCCATGACAAGTTTTTTCTTTGGCGAACTTAATGTGTTTGCTGAAAGAAGTTGAATCTTCTGCTGATGAATTTTCAAAAGAAATCAGCTTTAACAATGTTAGTAACTGAGCTTCAATGGTTATTTTTATCTGTAGATGGAAGACAAGGCTGGCCAGAGTTTGCTCCATATGATGCCATACATGTTGGGGCAGCAGCACCAGAAATCCCACAGCCACTTCTCGATCAGTTGAAGCCTGGTGGCAGGATGGTGATTCCAGTTGGTAACATATTTCAGGATTTGAAGGTGGTTGACAAGAAGGAGGATGGTTCCATCAGTGTTCGGAGTGAAACTTCTGTTCGATATGTCCCTTTAACAAGTCGAGATGCCCAATTGCGGGGTTATTAGGGCTGGAATGTCTTTTAACTAGAGGTTTGAGGTTGTCGGAGAAATGCCGATGCCATCACTTTCGAAGTTGTGCAGATGTATGAGATTCTGCCAAGTATGGTGTTCACAAAACCCTCTTAAGCTCGTGCTTTCGAGTTGTAAATAATATATATATTTTCCATCTCTTGTTTATATCTTTGCTTCTGACCTTCAGCTGATTGAAATCCATGTTAATCAACAATTCCTTAAAAGTGTGTCATTTTCACTTTACAGCGGAGTAAAGGAAGAACTATTTGTACATATATTTTGACCGGTCGTCGGTCATTAGAAGTTGCGTATCTGCTGCAAGAAAAAGCTTGAACTCTAGCTTGTGCATGTTGGTGGATGGTGGAATTACTACGTTACAATTACCATTAAAAAAAATAAATTACTGTACATCACAAGACACCAGTTCTAAACTGGGAAATTTGTTCAACCAACAACCGTATATTAAACATACATAATTCAAACATGCATGATAAAATTCAGACATGCACTTAAATAAATGTCTAAAGTGATAAATGTCTAAAGTGCCAAGCTGGTTGTTTTTTTATTGCTGTTTGGTGTTTTTTTTTTCTCAAGGTTTTTTTAATGATCAACTAAAATAAAATCATGTTAAAACAACTTCTATATAATTTAATTTTAAACCTAAACTAAATAATAAATAAAATTAACTACTTAAACCAAGTTTAATAAAAATTTCAAATAATTCTCTTAGAATATTTTTTATTGCCTTTATTATTATTTTTTATCCGGCCAACAGGGACTGTAAACTTGCTAATAATGTCTGTAGTGAAATTATCTTTTTATGGATCTAAAAATAAGGCTACAGCTACATTAAACTTAATTGTCGTAATTTTTCTGAGGCGGGGACATGACCGTACGCGGTGCACTGACTTAGCACCCTAAGAAAAAAGTTTAATTCGTTTGCCTTTTCGTTTTCCGGGTGCACGAGTTGTGTCACGAGCAGAAGCAGTATCCATATTTCAATTGGAAACAGCAGATCACTGATATGGGGTTCAAGTCCTGTGCATAATTCAAAGGAGATGGGGCGTGGACAGAGAGAAAAGCAGGCATGTAGAAGACAGCACTGTTGCTGCTTTGAGATTTCACCAGCCGGTCGTCTCACCAGGATCTATAAACATTGGTGTTTTTCCATCCAGAGGGCCAGAAACAGATAAAAACCATGTCCCCAGTCAGCTGAGTGCGCACGGCCAGACACCAGCCACCGGACCACGTTTTAAACCCAACTTCTTCATAGATGTCCTTGGCCTGACAAATTTCAGCATCCTGAAAGTTCCATTATTGGATTGTCTGAGACTTGATGTTCTGCCAACAAATTTAATATTATCTCGTAGAGCACAATGTACTCGAATTCGAGAAACAATTTTTATGGAACTGTGAAGACAATTTGTGTACAAAACTCCTAGTGAGCTTCCATTCAATTGGCCAAAAAACTTGATACCACAAAACTGATAAGAGAAAAAACGAAAGGATAAAAAAAAGAATAAAGGAAAAAGAAAACCGGCAGCAGGATATCTATTCAATTCATATCAGTTCAAAAGGAGCTGCGCCTTGGTCTTTCCGCAGCAACATTTACTCTAATTGCTCTCCCGTCCAGATCCTGCAAAACCAGAAGCATGCATATCATCGAACAGAAATTTGAAAGGCATGCTGCTGGTCCTTATAGAATAAATTACTACTGATAGATTGATGCCAGTGTTGAGAAGATAATCTGGATTCTGAAGAACTCAAGTTATCAGCCCTCTTTTTTTCTTTCTTTTTCCTAATGAATTGACCATACTTATAGTGCGAGTAGTTGCCTTTCCACATACATAAGTTATGAATTTCAAAAGTAAGCACTCAAGTCATACCTGTCCATCAAGTGCGGCTATGGCATCATTCAACTCGCTCTCTGAGGACATAGTTACAAAGCCAAAACCACGTGAACGGCCAGTCTCCCAGTCAGAAACAACCTGAGCACTCACAACTTTACCATGTTCGCTAAAGACTTCCTCAAGACGACCACTATCCACTCCCCATGGTAGGTTGCCCACATAGATTCTATAGCTGGGTTCAGACACACGAGGAGGGCGTTCTGGCCTTGATCCTCTAGGAGCAGCCTTGTTTACAGTCAAGAGCCTTCCATCTAAGTTCTGTTCAATACAATATCAAACAGAAAACAGCTTGGTTAATTAGGGAAAAAAAAGTCATCGCAAGATTTGATGATTTTCTAATTGTTACGACTTGATTAACAAGGAGAACATCTATCACTAATGTTAATCACTTAATCATAAGAATTAACTCTAATGAAGTAGAATGTTAAATCATAATCCACCACGCCAAGTTGAAGAAATGTTGTATGAACAATGCATTAATCTACTTGTAAAAATTAGCATTTGAAGTTTAGCCAGCATGCCAATATTAACTCATCAAGCCAAAGCACTGAAACAAAACAGAGCACTTAGTACATGTATTAAAACCAGTACAGCATGGAAAATATGAAAAACTTCCAGCATCCAGGAAAAATAAATGAAATGGTCATTAATTTCCATGCAAAGATTTGGTGTTTGACTATTGACAATTGTAATTTTTATTATCTGCAACCAATCCCAAGATCAGGAAATTTTCTAAATAAATAACATGCTTGCTTTACTAGATAAGCAAGTTTCATCCTTTCCAGTAAAATTACATAGTTTAAACAGCATCTTGTTGGTAAAAATCACATGCAAGAGAAAGATGATAACATAGCTTTATGAAAACAATAAGCTCCAGCTGATAATGGCCACCTAAAAAAAATACAAAATAAAATAAATAAATCATGGTCGACAACATTTTTCTTGAGTCATGTAATCTCCAATAAGGATTTATCATGTCCTACCTCTACACCAATTGGCCATTATTAGCAATGTGCCCCACCCTTAAAATCAAATAAAAGGCGCTCACCCTAGCAACACTTCTTTGGGGTTTCACCACATTTTATCTGATTGTATATTTCAATGACCTAATGCGACACTCTAATTATCATATACAGTTGAATCCCACATGAATGCTATCTTCAAAACAAAAACAAAGTAATGTTACTCAACCATAAATGATAATTTTTCTTCTCATATCATACAAAATACTCAGCCATCTGAACCAAACAGGAAGTTCAATTAATTAGAGCAAGGAAAATTCCACAAAGCCAGCATCTTTCTTCTAACCTTAAAGGCATAGAAACATTATATGACATCTCCCCCTCTACCTATTCTCTTTCAATCATTTGTAGCATCTATTAAAAGTTAACATCTAGTCTTATATCGTTCCAAATCACACATAACCAAAAGTTCAACAAAAAAAAAAACATAATAATAATAATAATAATAATAATAATAATAATAATAATAAGGGAAGAAACTTACATAACGATTGAACATTTCTATAGCCTTGTCAGACTCTTCAACGGTACTCATCGTCACAAACCCAAAGCCACGACTTGTATCAGTTTCCGTGTTGTATATAACCTACAACCCCTCAAAACAAAACCTCCATAAAAACTTCGAAACACACTAAAATGCAAATATTCAAAACAAAAAAGCAAGGACATTTATTTACCTCAGAAATCTCAACAGTTCCAGCTTGATCAAATAGCATAGCCAACTTCTCACTAGTAACATCATAAGGCAAATTCCCTACATAAATCTTAGCTTCCTCCGGTGGCTCCACAAACCCCTCCTCGTCACCTCTCTCTCCTTCACCTCTAACAGCATCGGTTTCGGAAGCAGCTGCATCCTCTCCTTCAGCCTCCCAATCGGATACTCTACCTTCAAAATCATTACTTTCTTCATTTTCCAAAATGGAGTCTTCTTGTTCTGACTCAGTTAAAGTGATAGTGGTGTTGTTTTCTTCTTCTTGTTGAGCCCAATCTGAGGTCTGGGCCACAAAAGGGATTGTTAAAGATAAATGGGTTTTGGGTTTTACAGAGAACGTTGATAAAGAGTGAGAGTATGAGAGTTGGAGCTTGATGGGTCTATGTGAGATAGGGAGAGGTTTTAGTGGGGGTTTTGAAGTGAAAATTGAAGGGAACGAACATATGCATGTTTCTGCCATTAGCAAAGGCTTCAAGGTGGAAGCAGCAGTGGCAGACATGTTTTCGAGAGACGAGACGAGACGAGAGGAGAGGAGAATTAAGGGGTTTAGAAGGTAGAGGATAAGAGGCAGCCTGCAAAGAGAGGATGGTTTTTAAAGCTAGAGAAGTTTTTATTTATTTATTTTCATGGACTGCAATCGTGGGCCTTTTAGATTTGGTAGTGGGCTTCTTGAAGATTCTTTTATGGAATATGAAGGGTGTCTTTCGTAAGAGACGACTTGTCATTTAAGTTGGAGACCTGCAGATTTAGCGCTCGCAATTGACTACGGCACCCCCCTAATCCTAGTCGTGTTGCTACCATTTTTTATCTACTTTTTCATGATCTCTTTTGTATATAGTTTATCGAGTAGAATAAAAACTAACTCACATGAATTTTTCAATAACATTTGAAAATAATAATTTTATATTATTTTCATAATGAAAAAAATGCTAACTACTGAATGAGAAGAATGAATTGTGATTTTAATAATTCTTATATATTAATTTATCATATAAGATAGAATATTCTGAATGAAATATTATATATAAATGATAAATATTATTTGTTTCTTTAAAAATTTTAAAAAACTAAATTCTCTAAAATATTCATAAACCGATTCAAGATCAAAATAAATATAGCTATAAAAACTAAAAAAAACCTCTAAGAAGATCCTTTAAACGACATGCATAGTAAAGTGTATGAGTTCATTTTAATTGTGCTATCAAGATAAGATGTATATATTTACATAAAACACTATAATGAACACTTAAATTCTAAGTCTTCACTTTATTTCCTTCTTAAATTTTTTAATTGATTTCTTCATGAAATCCCTTATACTTGTTAATATGATCTTTATATAAAACTTGTTTAACACTTATTCCCAGCTAAACATATTATTAGTTTAATTTTCATATTATTGTTATCATCAAAATATATAAAAATATAAATGTGTGATCTAAAAGTCAATAAAGGATCACAATGATTATAAAAAACGGATAACATTCATCTGTCAATCATATGTAAAAAGGCATGAAAAAATGGCATCTTGAATATGTGTCTTCTTGAGAATCGACTCATAGTATTTCAAAACATCTTCCGTCCATTTCCAATACTTGAAAGTATACTAAAGTGCATTAAAGATTGAAAAGTAATCCTTATAAGTAGTGTCACTAGCATGTTTGTTGTAGTCTAGTGGCGACAAATCAACCACATTGAATGTGGAAAGGAGAATTGAAGTTGTAAAACTTCTTGATGCGAACCACCACGACCATAAAAGTTCACAAAAAATCTTTAATGACCAAAAATTAAATGTTTGATGCTTTCGAAAGATCACTTCTTAGTGAATGGACCAATGACAAGTTCATGATGATATTTGTATTCAATTGGTAAGAACCTTTTATAAAAAAAAGATGAATTCCTAAAAGTCATCATCTGAAAAAATAGATATTAAGTGCATATTTGAAAGAAGAGAAACAACATAATTACAAGTTCAACGATATTTACAAGTCCTAAAAAAATTGGAGAAGATACATTGATCAAAAGCCTCCCTCAAGCTCAATAATCATTAAGAAATGCCTATTTGAGCTCCACAACCATTGAGAAATAGACCTTCAACTTCCACAATCATTAATAAATGACCCTTCAAGCTCCATAACTATTGAGAAATGGTCTATCAAGTTGATCAACCTTTGAAAAACAATTCTTTAAGCCCCCATAACTGTTGAGAAACAACTCTTCAAACACTACTGCTATTGAGTAACGATTCACCAAAAGCTGCAACCGTTGAGAAATGGTTCACACATCAAGCCTCGTGAAAAACAACAGTTGTTGAGAAACAACCAAGCACTATGGAAAATCCAAAACATCAAAGCAAGTGATGTGAAATCTCGAATCGAAACGATCAACCATACATGCAAGAACATCTCATCAGCTCCGTAACATGGTAGGCTCACCACGAGGTATTGTCCCACATGGCTTTCAGTGGGTTTTGTTCCTTAAAAGAGCCTCGTGATGAGAGAGGTGTTCTTGGTGCCATATAAGCAACTAAGGCCCTCATATCCTAACTGATGTGGGATGGCCTCATCAAAGCCCCCTAGACGAGGGGCTTGGGTAGAACACATGACTCGTTTCCACAAACAGCGTCAACTGATGAAGTGTGTCCATATCTGCAGCATGGTAGGCTCACTACGAGGTATTGTCTCACATGGCTTCCAGTGAGTTTTGTTCCTTAAAAGGTGTCTCGCAATGAGATAGGTGTTCTTGGTGCCATATAAGCAACCAAGGCCCTCGTTTTTTAACCGATGTGGGATAATGATCTCATTAGAGCCTTCTAGACAAGGGGCTTGGGTAAAGCACATGGCTCGTCCCCACAGACGACGCCAATTGATGAGGTGTGTCCATATCCGCAACATAGTAGGCTCACTATGAGGTATTTTTCCAGATGACTTCCAATGGATTTTGTCCCTTAAAAGACGCCTCATGATGAGAAAGGTGTTTTTCGTGCCATATAAGCAACTAAGACTCTCGTCTCTTAATCGATGTGGGATAATAACCTCATCAAATAGCAAAAAAAATGTTAGAGTCTCATGTTTCACCATGATTAAATATCTCGAGGGATATATATATATATATATATATATATATATATATATATATATATATATATATAAAAGGGAAAAGGATTCAGCCAAATATACATAGGCAAAGTTAGTGGCTGACATACAAAGTATATCAAGAGGAGTGCATGATTCCAAAGAAAAAAATAAAATTTTCCAGAGGCCATAACTTTTCAGCATTTACAGTGCAATTGAAAAATATAATTGAGATTATTTTTTAAAATATTTTTTATTTATAAATATATTAAAATAATATTTTTTTATTTTAAAAAAATTATTTTTAATATCAGCACATTAAAATGATCTAAAAATATTAAAAAAATATTAATTTAAAATAAAAAAATTAATTTTTTTAAAAATATTTTTAAAATATAAAAACAACTAGTATTTTTTTTCGAAATTTATAATTGTGAATGGATTGCGCTAGGACTTTTGAAATAAAACCACACAGTAATCACTTTTAGCAAAAAAAACAAAACAACTATTTATACATAAAAGTATATTTTATTTGGTCTCTAAAATCTGCAATTGTTTTAATTGGGTATCTATACTTTGATTTTATTATTTGCTTTGATAAATTTCAATCAAAATTGATTCTAAATTTTCAGTTTTGAAAATTATATTTTTTTCACAAAAAACCTATATACATTAATTTATTATGAAAATTTAATATAATAAATCAAATTTTAATCAAAAATATATTTGAATTTTAAAATTCTCTTCACTGTACTTTCAAGACATGCCCATTTATTTCTAAAGGTGAGTAAAGTTGTTTTTTTATTTCTAAAGGTTAGTAAACTTGTTTTGAGAGACATGTAAAAATAAAAATTTTCTATCAATCAAACATGTTATTTTTATTTTATTTTTATATAAAAATATAAAATAAAAGACATGAAATATAAATAAATTTTTATTTATTTTTTTGCCGATGAAAGATTGACACACGTGATAAGATATTTAAGTTATCTTATTATAAATATAAGATTCCATAAATAAAAATTAACTAATAAAGTAATATCATGTGGTATTAAAAAAAAATCTTAAAAACTCTACAAATTTCTTTAAATAAAAGCTCCCACCTTAGTTAAAAAAAAAATTATTGGAGTTAAAAGAGTTAAAAAAAAGAAATTAGTTAAAAAAATTTTCTTCAAGACAAATTCTTTTTGTAATGTGTACCAAAAACTCTTAAACCTACTACGCTATTTAATAAATTTAAACACTTTATAAAAATTCATCAACAACACTTTAAAAATAAAACAAATGTACTCTTTAAAGTATCAAATCATTCTCTGCAATACACGTCTAAATTCACGTTCCAACAAAGTATAAATGTTGACTTGATTTCACAAATAAATCAAGTCGTATATCAAATTCAAGAAAAAAATTATATGACTTTATTTTTTTATAAGAATATTTTAAATAAAAATGATACACAATCATATATTTTATTAAATCAAATATTTATACAATTGTGATTGCTTAATTTAAGGCTTAAAAAATCGTGTCTACAGAATCAATTAAAGCCAAATCCTGGAATGGAACTCTTGAACTTTTGTAGAATGCATATTTCTATGGAAGGACAAACACCCTAATATATGAATTCAATCTCTCTTAAATTGCCTGTGCATTCAAGTTTGACCGTCAATAATCCATTTTTGTCGTTGTAAGTGAACTCTTCTTCTTTCATGTCCACCCTGCAAAAGGTTGGTTTAGTGTTGGAGTAGGCTCCAAATCGGCCACCGCCTCGGCCATTGACTTTGATTGTGTAAGATGAAACATCGATAATGCAGTTCACAGCTTCCACTGCTCCTCCTGAGTTGTACATGTCAAGCAATCCTATCGGAGAAAACTGAAGATTCTGACCAAAAACCTGTTACATAATAAATCAGCCTGGTTCTGAGTAGACTTTACAGGAAGATAACATAATGGTAAAGCAAGGAGGTTAATTTACTGACCTTAATTGGAGAGATGGTATATATCTCGTATTTTAGAGTGGTCAAGGACACCTCAAGAATCCCTTTCTTTGGCAGCATGGAAAGAGATCCTGCAACAGGAAATAATTTACCAGAAATTCTAGACAAGTTGGTTTTGGATGCAGAGTATCTGATAAGATAAAGAAAATGACGGATTGGAAAACTAACCTGAGTTGAAAGCATAGACTGCACAATCTCCATTCCAATCTTCACTGGCAATATCGTCGAGAAATTCAACATCAATAGGACTCACATGACCTGAAAGGGATGAAGGCCCGGAAGGCGCAGCAGGTATTTCTTCAGCTTCTTGTTTCATAGGCCAACTTCCTGCTCCTTGGCAATTAAAAACACCGATGACCCCAGTTAACTTGTTCAAGTTCCATATTTTCAACAAACTACAAAAGAGTTGAAAGCACAAACTGATTAGTAAAAGGCCAGTTAGATGTTTATTATTGACACTTGGGATTGCAATCTGGGATAGCATGTTCACCTTTTCGCATCCATGACAGGATCTTCAAATAAGCAATCTCTTGTGGGACGGCCAGCATGTCTAGCTCTCAGGATAGACCCGTCAGGCAACACGAGCTTCTTAAGGATTTTGAAGTCATGAATGCCTGGCTTGTCACTGTATTCATATGAAATAATAAAATATTTTTGCAATGAAAGGTATGTAAGAATTGCATAGATTTTTCCCGAAGAGATTCAAAAATCTAAAGAGAGAAGGGTCTTAATCATTTTGCCTCACCTTACATATACTGCACATCCACCCAATGCTCTTGCAGCACCATGGAAGTCAGCAGTATCATGTTTGCTCTGAAAACCAAGAATGAATATTACTTTTGTTTCTGTAATGTTAAGCTTCAGTACTATTTCTCATAAAAAAAGAAAAGAAAAGAAAAGAAAAGAAAAGAAAGTTTCCACTTCTATTTGTAGTTAATTGTTTGAATACCTATGCTTCATTTTTTTTTAATATCTGGATACAAAAATGATGTCTATTTGTAATTTTTAAAAAAAATCTGTTCACTGGGTTTCAACTGCAGACAGTTTCTGTAATACAAAGCTTTTCATTAATGCAACTCATGAAAAATTTGATAATTATACCAGGTTCCATGCATGATACAGAATATTCAACTACATGTTTATTAGATATCATTTTTGGAATATGCAAGATATCTTACATGGAACATGTCCCAGTCTGGAACAACAATCTCCCCAAGAAGAAAGCTGTTGAAAGCTACAGACGCAATGTGCAAGGTCTGAAATGTTGGCTCTCTTGGCATGAAATCCTCTGATGCTCTTGCAATTGCACTTCTCTTCGAACTGTCAACAAATATTCACTGTAATCAGAATTACAAGACAGTTCTGCATATAACTTGGCGTTGCATATTTTAAGATTGAAAAGGCAGGAAAGATGAAAACCTGTAAATTGAGTCAGAGTTGTGACTCATGCAACAAATTAGATTATTTTCTTTAAAGTTTCTTGAAATAGATTTCTCAAGTGCTTCCTGATACTGTCTAGTCAACGTCACTCGACCTCCACATCCAGAACCTAAAGTTTCAATCAGATTCTGGACGTCCACCTTGACTCCATCTACACCATTGCTTGCCAGATAGCTATGAAGATCATTGTAGAAATCAAATATCTTACTGGGATCAATGACTCCAACTCCATATTTCTCCAAGCTGTCCATTGCAATGTCTCTCATGTTCCCCACATTACCAGGTGACTGAATTGGATATACAAGTTTTGGGTTGTACTTTTTCATTGAATCAGATGATGGAAGAACCCCTCCCCAATAACCAGCTAAAGCGTGCCACACATAAACAAATCTGCATTTATCAAGATTTTCTCTATGGTTAACTATACAATTACAATAACAATAGAAGAATCTCTACGGTGAAAAAAAAATTTAAATTCAACATCCAGATTGGTAGGAATGGTTACTTTAATCCATATTTCTCTTTGATGGTATCAATAAATTCATGCAAATTGGTGCAGCCTTCATCTGGACCTGAACTTCTGAATTTTCTATTTTCTTTTATATCTACCAATCTAGTAGCAAACCTGTGTAGATAGGAAGAAGTGAAAATGCTTATTTACCATTTCAGGTTAAAACAGGAGGAATACTCGTCAGATTGAAGATTAAACTTACTGTGTCCCTTCGATAAGAGGTTCACCTTCCTTGCGAAATTCATTCACTGTGTCTTGCCATCCATCATCAATAATAAGAAACTTTGGTGAACACCCACCTTCTAAGAAACTGTTAGAAATCATAGTGCAAATAAACAACATTAATAAAATTCCATCAGATAAATAAATAGGTTTCTTCCCACATACAGAAGGTTCTCTACTTTCTTATTGTACCTTTGAAGACCCTCTTTGATTCCTTGTGGATTTACTTGAGTGTAAAAAGCATCCCAAGTACACCAGCCAAACCAGTCTAAATGAGCAGGAATCTGCCATAAAACCAGTCATTTGAAATGAGATTTTACTGTCATCCGTCTACATTTTAAACAAATACTAAACATTATACCTTCTTGTTCTCAATGTGGCAAAAGGTCCCCTTGTGTTGCTCCAGTATCCTGTATGATTCATCAATGGTACATACAAAAGGAATGACATTAAGAAGAAATTCATTAAGTAAAAGATCATAAATTTATGTTGATGTGAAACATACTTGACAGAATTCTTAATAAGCTCAAAAGGGTTCTCCCCTGAGTTCACAAATACTGCTTCAAGTGCTCGTGAGGTTTGGACATTAGCATCTCCTAAGAAATCATATCAAAGAACCGAAAACATATCACAAGCAAACACAAAACATACGAAATTGAATTGATACTAAAATAAAGCCTTTAATTGAATTATATAGAAATCAGTGAAGGCAAAATAATCTCAAACTAACCGCTTTCAACGCAGAAGTGGAGCTCATTTTCCGAAGTTCCTTGCAAACTAGATCGAAATAGTCCATCCAAGACAGGCAAGAAAAGAATGTAGAAAGTGTTATCAGTTGATGTTTCAGAAGAATTCACCTCATCATTCAGGGCAGATTCCTCTGTTGCTTCCAACAAAAGCATTTGAGTTTCCATGGGAATTTCACTACCGGATTTCCCAACACGAGGTATCATCCACCAGATTTTGGCCCTAAAAAGGCACAAGAACCTGTACTTCCTGTAATGACCAAATAAATCACAATGAAACGACTAGTGACACGGCGCAAACAAAATCAAGATGAGGGCCTATTAGTTCTTGATGTAAAATTCTCAAGTTTGCATTTCCTTTTTCAAATAGAATGTGAAGCCAGATAAAGTAAAACGAAACCAATATCATTAAAGCAAAAATTTCAATAGGTACAGAAACTTACTCAAGAACTCCAAGGCTAAACACATGGCGAGAACTAGGAGATGGAGATGTAGCACCAAAGAAAGCAGAGCCATTGCTTGCCGGAGAAACAAGAATGTTTTGCGGAACTCTGCTCAGAACCACCTTGCCTCTCACCATGAGGCAGCCATCTTTGATGATAGGCGTGGCTTTGATTGTCATTTTAGTCGAAACAAAACTGCAATTAGTATTATGTCTCTTAAAAAACACAGGTACAAGCTTTTGCCCGAGGGAAGTTATAAGACCAATCTTGAAGACTAGTAAAGTTTGTTGAGGACAACTGGGGAATGAAAGAATGCGAACAGATTTTGATGGGAAAAAAAACAATGTGTTGAGAAGTTCACCAAACAAGGCAGCTATTTATACTCGTATTTTTCCGGCTGCTGTGTTTTTTCTTTTTTTCTTTAGGGGAAACACCCTGCTTTTACTTTTATATATATATATATATATATTTTGATTGTCATTATCTTTATCTGCCATTAAAATAACTGATCCTCAAAGTTCTCGACTTTTCTTATGATTAATGTTCCGAACAAAAATACAAAATGTTAGTCGACAAGATTGTAGATCAGATCAGAGAATGGAACTTTCGGTGCACCGAGTCATTGTTTCTGGAACCTCTTTATCCTCGTCAGCAAAATGGTCTTGCATTTACTGTCTTGTATTTGACCGGTATTGGGAATTTTTTTTCGACGCATAATTTAATAAAATGAGAGAGAAAAATAATATAGTTTCTTATGCCTGAATTGTGGCATGGAGTTAATTAATTGAAGTTTATTAAAACTAGGGCAGATCTGAATGCGCGGAGGTCAAAGCTAAAGAACAAGATAGGTTAAGACTGGAAAGTCCAGCAGACGTGCCCATGAGATGGATTGTAGTCATAGTTTGATTTTGACTCGGTATTTCAATATTGAGAAAGGTTGGTTCTTGATGATGGAAACGGGTGGCCAGACCAGCTGGGCTATTCTGATGACAAGATTACATATTTTTGTGAATGACTTCAAGTCGTTGGTTATTTCACTTTTGTATAAGATGGTATGAGAAAAATTTAAAGAAGAAAAAAACAAATTAAATTTATATAAAGTATGGAAGGAAAATCTGGGGGAGGTCGTTCCTAATTAATTAAAAAGTAGTGGAATTGCAAATATCTCATACTTTATGTGGATATTTTTTTAATCGTGTGATCAAGTAATTTTTAATGAAATAGATAATAATCTGGAATGATGAAAATTAGTTTTGAAGACTTTATCAAATCTATTGCTGAGCCAGATGAAATTATTGAGATGGAAAATGATAACAAAAAGAAGAAGAAATCTGTTTTGAAAGCCACACAAAAGAAAGGAAAGAGGTGCAAAAGCAAGAAGAAGAAGATTGTTTCTATTAAGCTGGTTGATATGTCAGTGTCAGACGATGGTATCAGGAACGGGAGCAGACAACTTCGTGGGATATAGAAATAACCTTATGAACTCTGAGTATGTGTGAATGACACTACGAAATTATTTAATTTTTGATAAGTCTGTGTATGATCTTTGTCTCTGTAAAAAAAGGTTGTTTTGTCACAAACTCTCTTTATTAGTAAATGTCTTTTTGACATACAAGCTCTTCTTTTTAACAATCTTCTCATTCTTTAATTTCAATTGCTCCTCATATATTTTTTTAGGTGTCAAAGATAAAAAAAGTTATAGGTCTTCCATTCATTTCAAACGAATACCTATTTGTCACTTCATTATGCACAAGAATGGTACCCTATCGTTTAAGTTGTTTCTCTACCTTCACGGCCATATGCATCATCTCCTTCAACTCCATATAATGATGTGACTCCATAATATGAGTTATATAATCATTAAGGTCATTAATGAATTTAGTCATAGTAGCCTTCATAACCTCCTCAACATTAGCTTGAATCATAGCAAGCTTCATCTCCTTGAAGTATCAATCAACACTTTTTATACCTTGATTCAAACTCTGCAACTTTTGATGCAATTCTCTATAATAGTGGCTAGGCACAAATCTCCTCCTCATAAAGGATTTTATCAAATCCCAAGTATCAATTTGCCTCTTATAATTCCTCATGCGGTTTGTTATTAATTAATCCAACAACACAATAGCATAGTTAGTAAAAACAATCACAATAAGCTTGACTTTCTTAGACTGAATAAATGTAACACTTAAAAACCCATTTCACCTTCTTCTTCTATTTTAAATAAACTTTTGGATCATTATTCCCCTGAAAAGTTATTATCAACTTAATTGTATCCAAACCTCCACCTAACTCAGTATTATGATCCCGATACCTATAATTACCTCTCTGGCTAAAATCATCACCATATCATTCCCCTACAAACTGACTATTCTACTGCTATCCAAAACATTTCTCATATCCCACAGACACATCTTCAAAATTAACATCACTCATGTCTGCATTATCAGTCATAAACTCATTCATATTAGTGTTAACTCGTCTAGCAGCTCTCTAACATTAAATTATCTTCGCTCAGGCCTAATTCAAACCATACCATGATCATTAACACGTTGCCTCTCCAACCTATCTTCAAATTCATTGGTCGTCTAATCCATCCGTTGTTCATAATGTGTAACTAAGTTACAATTTCATTGTCTCCTCTTTATGGTGCCAAGTTGCTTAATTCCAACATCTTTAGATCTTTAAATTGGTTATTTGATAAGAAATATATATTTTTCACCCTCTTCCTTACGTATTTAAACTCCCCTTGTGTTTCACTCAAATATAGGTTTTTCACTCAAATATGTTCGCTACGCCTTTTTCGTCTTATCTTATCTTTCTTCGACTCTTGCAAAACTAAATTTCAGAGCTTAAATCTAATAAATAAATTGATGAAAGGCCTTGAGGCTTCACTTGGAGAATGGTGCTATTGCACTAAAAAGGCTTCAGAACCTTCCCTTGAAGATTGTGGGGCTATTGCCTTAGAGAGATCGCATATCTATTTCTTGGGAAGCGGTGGGGCTATTTCCCAAGGGAGATTACATACCCATCTATTGGAATCCTTAGGCTTTAGCCGGAGAATATGAAAACATAATTATTTTGAACAAGACATTCATAGATTAAAAACTTATATTCTTATTTAGTATGATATAATATTAAAGGATCAAAATGCTAAAAGTGAAAGAGAGTATTTCCTTTTATATCTTAGAAATGATAATTGTTCGTCTTGACTACTTTTATGATTTTAAAAGAACCATCCCATTTTAACCGGGCTCTTCCTTGCTTTGCTCATGATGGGAGTTTCTTTTCAAGAATTAGTGGAGATAGCCTTTAACTATCAATTTAACTATCAATCTATCAATTTATTTTTTCAAAACATAACATTTTTATGTGTCATATTCTTTATCACTGTTGAACAAACAATATTTCTTGAAAGTGCGAGTATTGAATGATGTTCTCATGGGCTGAGGGTATTGAATCTTCTTTGCAGTAAACTCTTTCATTTAAATTTAAGCATGCTAAGAGATGTACCTAATTTTCGCAGTTCAAGGTAAAGAGGCAGCTACAATTGGGAAAAAATTGTGGCATTGGTTCAACATCATATATATTTTTTTCCTCTCTGGCTCTGGGTTTGCAATCACAACTTCTGCAGTCCGATTGATTGTCGATAATATTCACCAATACAGCTTCTTTGCAGATACATAATATGTTGCGAACATGCATCAACCTATTTATCTGAAGGATGTTCTTCACATGTTGCCATCGGTTGTAATGAACTTGTTGATTTAAAAGAAAAATCACGAGAAAATAACACCTACCTGCTGCATACGATGTGTTCGAATTGAAATATCATAAAAAATACTCGTTTTTTGAAAGTTAACTTGCACCTTTTTTTCATCGAATTCAACATGTTTTTATAATTGAGTCGATGAACAATTTCTTGGATTTTTTTATTACAAAGAATAGATTTGAACTCGAAATATCTATTGATTAATGTCAATTAAGATACGTTGACAATAATTGTTTATTCTAAATATAATAAAATACCTCCATTCACGAATAAAATAAAATATAAACCGACAAACTATAGTTTATTCAAACACATTATACGAGTGCTGAGAAAAACTACACATTATACACAAGCAAATTTGATTGCATAGAAGACTCTTCATGCAATTTTTCCAAGAGGATATCTTGGAGGCAAGCCATGAAGGCTGTGAGCTATAAAACGTCTCTCACCACATTTGAAAGGTGCACGGTTGACCTGCATAACTAGAAAATTTCCACCAAAAAGGTCGTTAATATGAGCCTGGCCATTCTTCAGCCTCTTCCATGCCTTGAGCCAGGAAACTTTAACCCTAGAGAATAACCTAGCTCTTTTCCTCAAGAACCTTCTCAAGCCCGGAACTCGAAGCTTCAGACGCTTCGTAATGGTGAACTTTTTAAGCCTAGAAAAGTTCCTTACCCTCCTCAAAGCTCTCTCTTCCTCAGCTTCCTCATCGAACCAACCTTCGTGTCCAAGTCTGTAATAATAAGAATATTTTCTGACTGATGACATGTCAAAGAGAGATGTGGTTAATGATTCTTGAAGAGAACCCAGAAGAGTTTTTGAAGGAAATCAGAGTGTGGTGTTTTACTTCCCATTATCTAAAGGGACAGATCGGTAGCTAGCTAGTCTTGTTATCTTTAAAATGAAAGTGACAGGAGACAGAAAGTCGTTGAGTGTATTCAAGGCATCAAGAAGCTGAAATATGCTGGTGAGACTGGGACATGCTAATTAATTTTTTTAATTAGTAAGGAAGAGATTTTAACCTCAGATTTTTCGGAGAGATCTACAAAAGTGTCGGTAGATGCAGATTAATTTATCAAGAAGAAAGGTTAAGATAGTGTTGTTACCGACAATAAAAATAGCAAATGTACGTCTTTTTCTTCGAGTTATGATTGCATCAGACTTAATTGCTCTGATCAAGTCCTTTAAAGCAATTAATTATTATTAGATTAATCCCACGGCTCCTCCAATCTAACATTTTTCAAGAATTTTTTCAAATCAACTCAACCCTGATCGAATAAAAGCAATTCTTAAAAAATAAAAGTAGGAGAATGCGTTTAGTGGAGGTTGAAGTAATAATGTATAAAAAAAATCCAGAACAGGAAAGGTATATCTCCTTGCATTGCATGATTAGGAATTCATGTGTCGTCAAATTCAATACTCTTTTGTTGATAATACCCTTAGCTACCAACCAAGCCTTGTAACATTCATAGAGAGATCAAAAAGAACCAAAGAAGAGGTGAGTTTGCAAATCAACACGTCAATTTCCCTTATCATCACTGATTTCCACATGGGATGTCATTTTGGCCTCAGTGAAACAAATTGTATAAAGAGGGTAAAACAACCTTGACTAGGGAAAAATGTAGGACATGATAATGTTTGAGCTGGCATGAACAAAAGGTCATAGGGTAAGTATGGATAGGAGGTGGGTGATTTGAAGGAGAAGATGAAATGGATGAGCTAGTGTCTGTGAAAATGTTAAGACCAAAATACGCAGGCAGAGTCCTAGAGATGGATAAATGATGAGAGACAGTACGAGACTGTGTTGGAGTTGAAGAATAGGAACTAGATGGAGGGGTAGACAAGGGACCGATGATGGAGTAGTGCAAGGAGTTCTCTAATCGAGAGACAGAGGAGAAGGAGGTGAGGTAAAGGACGACACCATGAGATGAGGTAATAGGGTAAACACGAGAATTCTAATCCATGGATAATCAACGACAAGAGGATAGGAAGGCAAAGGTTGTAATGATGGAGAGGAAACTAATGAAGTCTCATGGAACTTACAATGATGAACGGCATGCATATGACGAGTTGAAATATTCATGCAACAACATTCTAGTTGATCCAGACTATAACCAAGGAAGATGGACAGGGCAAGGTGAAAATAAAGTTTATGTTTGTTATATTTATGTAGAAATTGAAAGCGAAACAAAAAAAAATAAAATTGAAATGCATTGTGAGGTTATCATTTCAGAAGTTTCAAAAAATAAGATTGTTGTTGAAGAATTAGTGTAGGCATTTCGTTGATGAGAAAAAAAAAAACCAGTTTTGAAGATATAAGAACAAATGTTTGTGGGAGATAGCATATCCGAGTAAGGTGAGACCGATTTCAACAATATTATAGTGATAGCATTCCATAGCCCTATTTCATAATTAATAAATTTGTCCATATGGCAGAAAATAGCATATAAATAGTCAAAACAAAGAAACTCTAACAAAAACCAATAAATAGGTTTATGGCCTACTATATAAAATATGTAATAAAACAATATAAATTAAGCCTAATAATAATAGGTTCGGCTATACTCCATCATCTACAATCAAGCACGGGTGTGAACTATATTTCCAGGTCCGGTGTCCCCGCCACCTTAATCAGGGTAAACTTAAATTCAAACAACAATACTACATAATCAAGGCTGCCAGCTATGGAACCCGGCTTCCCATAGCTGATCAAACTATATATAGTTAAAGGCAATGAACAGCCAGAACTGCTTTATTTACAAGGCTAAAGATCCTGTGAACAACCTTCCATCTGATCTGTTATGCACATCCACACCAAGTAGTAATCCATAGACATAGCATAACATGGAGTTGCAGTGCTGACAATAGAGAAATACAATATTTTGGGACAAGCACTCACTCGGTTGTTTTTCGTTAATGCAAGCAGATGCCATTTAATAGAGCTTTATTCTGGTGTGGATGGTGCTTCGACAGATGGGGCATAACTGGAGATCTTGACCACAGTCACAGCATGTCTGCAATTAAATAAAGCTTAACATAAGATGCATTCCCATTTATATGCTAGAGATAGAGAATTGCGTGTGGATGTGTGTGTGTGTGTATGTAGAGAGAGTTATATTTACCTGATGTCCACAACTAAAGGCCATATCCTTAGGGTCGGTGAGGCAAATGGGACAAAGCTGTTAATGAAAATAAGAAGTTTAAATTCATTTCATTCACTTTGGATCTAACATCGTAACCGTGTTCTATAAGAGTAAATGCACTAGCAAGACTATTATGAAGAAGCACAATGTGAAACAAAAGGAGTCTTTAAATATTAACTCAATAGCATATAGGTATGAATACGTGAAGTACATGATTATCAGAAGCAGAACTTCCAGGAAATGCTGTGCCATCATGTCTGTCAGAAGAAGGCGCACTTGGACGAGTGCTGCTTGATTGAGCAGGTTCTGGGTTTCTGAATGAATCTGCACCAGCACCATACCGGGGAGAGGGAAGAGGAACCCTATCAATGCCCTTCCTGAATGAATCTGCACCAGCACCATACTGGGGAGGGGGAAGAGGAACCCTATCGATGCCCTTCCCTCTAGTAGCACTGATAAAGAAAGGAAATAAAAAAAAAAACAATTTGCATTCAGCACTTCCAGGGCAGTAAAAACCTCTGTGTAGTGTAGAGAAGTCAAAAGTTACCCCAAAATATTAAGCTCTAGTGTTGCTTTATACTGAGAAGGTATTTCCATCAAAGCAGAAAGAGAAAACTCTGCTTCTTTTCTGGATCGGTCCATGTTCTTTGACATTATTTTTGTAAAATTCACAAACTACAAAAGGTAGCATTTCCCAGTTTAGCACTGACCAAGAACAAGTTAGGAACTACAGAACTTGAAAATAAAAGTGAAGATAAAAAATTCTTGCCTGGAAATTGTCAAATGCCCGGGCAGGGATGTTATCATCAAATTCCTTCATCATGTCCCATGGTCCATCTCCAACCCCAACTAATATAATGGACAGGGGGTACTCACTGCAAACTAACAAAGACATCAAAAGGATTTTCGGGGAAGAAAAGGCTACTTATGTAACAAGGCTAAACATCTTACCTAGCTTTCACAATTGCTTCAACAGTTCCCTTTTCCTGCGGGCTTAGTTGGCCACGCTCAGTGTCAACACTTCTTGTCACCTGTGGCAACCCACAGTTCATATAATCAATCTTAAATAAATGAGATAAAAGCGAGCATGTGTGAAGTGAGGACAACATATGTTGTTGCTGCATGTGATAGGTATTGAGTGTGGAAGAAATTTTAAGCAGTGCTATTGAAAATTTTAGTTTTTCGTTGTACAAGCTCCAAAGCTAGTAATTATAAGTGATCTCACTTGCTTTCTAATTATTATTTATTTTTATTTTTTTGAAATACTAGCCACTTTGATTAATCAGGAACTCAGCTGAGTTGCTTAGCTCATTAGAAAGTTAGGTAAGCCCAGCTATGTACCCTGAGGTGCTGCCTGATGTGCTAAACAGCTAAAATCACCAAACAAAATAACCAGAAATCAAATAAAAAAGAAACTCTATCAATGCCAATGAAACATTGGTCCGGTGATCAAGGACTAAAAGCTGAGACATCACAGTTAGAGTACCATTTCAAATCATCCCCACTTCAAAATATTCAACAGACCAAAATAGAAATAATAACATAAAGAAAATCCTACCATACTTCTGTTGATCACATTCCCCTGAGCATAACTTCTTTCAGTATATTTATTCAGCAGCAAGATTGCTCAGTTACAAAAACATTAAAAAATTCAAATGCAGCTTTCTCACCTGAAGCTAAGTTGTTTAACGGAATTTCAAGGCCAGCATCAAAGTTATAATTATGCTGGTACAAAATAGTATCGTTTCTAATTATTTCAAATGCCACAGAAGGTTTAAAAATGTCATATATCCAATTGGGCTAGAAAGGTGAAAAATTCATCAGTTGCAACTTTTTGCTGGTAACTCATTACATTCTATGAAATATCAAACACAACCACAAAGTACCTGCCCATCAGCTATTATAAGCAAAACATGGTACTGGCCGCCACTTTGCTCAACTATTGTAATAGCCATTTCAATGAGAGGGGCAAAAGATGTTGGTCCTATCACAATACAAAAAATATGAGAAAAGTCAGTAAGCAGGAAAGAAACCAAGAAAGAAGCTAAAGAAAGGGATTCGATTTGCAACCTGCAAGTCGTAGCTGGGGGGCCAATTCTCTATATCGTGTCAAAACTTCTGCAAATCCATTACAAAACCTCTCATCCGGAAAAAAACTGAAAACTTCTTGATCATGCGTTGATGCTGATAGTTTATAGAATTACATTTATAAGTTATCATGAGGATTAAATATTTTAGCAGTCAATGCAACACTTGTTCCGAGAAATACCATCTCCGAATCCAAAACAGGGAATTAAGTTATCCTCATCAAAGGAAGATAATGTTTTTCCAATGATAGATATTGCTTGCTCATAGGGATTTTGCTCATCTCCAATGTGATGCAGGCTTCTCCTGTTGAATGACCTTGCACCTGATATTTAAAAAGGTTAACAAATTAAAGCAACTTGGAAAAAGGAAAAGAAAAAAAAGCTTGAATATGCACTATTAAGGTCAAACCTGTCCACTCATTGCTTTTTGTGAAATCAATACCGACAATAAGATTTGAAGACTCCAAGCCAGCACGTGCCAGGGCATCAGTAACCTGTGAATACTTTGATTTTAGCACAACATCACACTCTTTGTTGCAACAAGATGTTATCACAATCAACATTACCAAATTCATTACCCAGACATTTAATTATTTTCTTAAGAGATCAATATCTTGGTTTCATTAGAGTAATTCACCCTTGTCCCTGAGAATGGTCAAAACATTAAAAACAAGCTTCAAAATTCAAGATGGTATAAATATTTTATTATTTCATGCGAAGCAAATCTATAACACATTCTCAAAGATAGCATCCCACACACTTTGCAACAAAGATCAGCTACATTTAATTAGTTCCTCCACGATTGTACTGTGGTTATGCTGATACACAGAGAAATTAAAAGGCATATCTCACCTACTCCAGGCTATTATAAAAATCTATAACACATTCTCAAAGATAGCATCTCCCACACTTTGCAACAAAGATCAGCTACATTTTATTAGTTCCTCCACAACTGTACTGTGGTTATGCTGATATACAGAGAAATTAAAAAGCATATCTCACCTGCTCCAGGCTATTATAATTATCATCTATCCTTGAATACTTTCTCTCCAATCTCCTAGAATTTGGTGCTTGATCACCATAGCTCTGAGGTGGAGGTGCATAGTGCTGGTATGCTGTATGTTCTTGGCTTGGTTGAGCATATGGTGACTGGGGATAGCTGTTATGACTCCATGATTGTGAACTAGAAGGATAGCGTGATCTTGTACGTGTGGAGAGTATCCCTCCCATTAATGCTCCAAACTATCAATTCTCTGCGATTCCAACGAATTCAAAAACAATTCACTCTCCCAAATAGATGAAATGGAAAAATAACCATCATCATGGGAACTAAGTCTTTCTAAGAATTGGTTTTGGTAAACCTTTCTTTATGGTTGATAAGATACTTCTCTAAATATTTAAGTGAAAAGTGGCACTCTTTAAAGTCTCAATGATAAATACTACCACAAATTCTATGAAACAACTTGGGAAAAGATATAGTAGTAAAGCTAGATAAACTCCTAATTAAAGGGAAAGATTCCTTTTCGGCCCCCTCAACTACATTGTTTAAAAACAAAATACTGTGTGAGGAAGAAAATGTTGATATAGCCATAGGGCAAGAAAGTTCAAGGAAAGCAAGTATTATTAGCTCATGAAATTGAAAACGATAAAAATCAGACATGCCAAAAACACAGGTCAATTTCTTTCCATTTCAAAGTTTTCTTATCTGGTTCTGATGTGGGACCTGAAAAGGCAACCTGCAAGTTGTTGCCTAATGTAAAACCATTTAGTCAAGACTCAAGACATTCTATGGCTCAAGAGTGCCATCCAAACTCTTCAAAAAGACAATTATACAACCTGTTTTTCATTATTGAAGCGCTACTTTTTCCACATATATCTACTATCTAGACTTTTCTCATTGGTCAATAACCATGAAACACGGTTCCAAATTTGAAACCGGAAACATCAACATACTTCTCTAGTACTCCTTCAGAATTCACACCAGTGATCATACAAATTTACAGTCACAATCTACATTCAGTATTCAAGAAAAACTCGTTTTTTTCCAAATTCCAGATCAACCCATTTTTGTTTTAGAATGGTTCAAGAAAAGAAACAAGATTCTTTATACTAGAAGAATTAAATAAAAAAGATACCTTAACAAGAGTTGAGGTTCCTCCGCATTTCCACAAAGGGTGAGAGTGATATCAGTGGGCGGAGGAGTCCACAAAGATAGACAGCAAAGTGGAGATGGTTGTAGGGTTAAAGTTGAACTGAAGAAAAGAAAGTAACGTGGATGTTTTGTTGTTTACTGCATCGCATTGAGAGCTGGTTCTTGGAAGTTTCCTTTCCTTGTACAAACTGTTCCTTGTTATCGTGGTATGGGGACGCCCCAACTCCTACTTTCATTTTTCTCTTCGTATTCCTATTCCAATCTTGGTATTACGCTTGTGGATAAAATTTTAAGTTAAATTTTTTGACACTGTCAAAAAGATTAATTAAGAATTAGAAAATTGATGGTTCTGTTTAATAAAATAAATTATAAAATTTATTTACTAATAAATTATAAAAAGAATTTTAATATTAACTAAAAACTGAAACAAAAACTAAGAAACAAATTCACTCAAGGATATTTCATCTCATGTGAGCACTTCTTTTATATGTTGTTTATTGCATAGAAATTATGAGCAATTAAAATTAATATCTAAAAATACTTTGTTCCCTTAGTGATTAAGAGGTGAGTAAAAATTTGAAAAACTGATTAAACTGAAAAAATAAATAAAAATAACTAAAAAACCGAACCGTGAAAAAAAACCGATTAAACCGATTAGAATTTTGAAAAAACTGACTGATTTTGTTCGGTTTCGGTTTTACAAGCCTGAAACTGAAAAAACCAAACCGGACCAAAACCGAAAAACACTGGAAAAAAACCGAGCCAACCCCGAAAAAACCGAGCCAAACTGGTTTGAACCGGTTTTTATTCTAAAAAAACTGAACCGAACTGAAAGCGGTCGGTTTGAACAGGTTTCGATTCGATTTCGGTTTTTTTTTAAAAAATCGGTTTGGTTACTTTTTTTTATAAAAACCAAACCGAACCGAAAATGATCATCCCTACTTAATGATATTAATAAATGGAAAAAAGATTATCATTTTTTTGTCGCATCAATTTTAGTTCTATTTTACCAATAAGCTCACATTTGAAAGATCATCTACCAATAATTAATTTCTATGATAACCTTCATGTATTTAAAAATTATCATTAAATTGATTTTTTTTCCTTTTCTTTTGGTTTTCTTCATAAAAAACTTTCATAATTAATTTTTGTATATGTACAGTTTTTCTCATTTGTAATATTGTTTATAGTTATAATCTCTTTATTTTATATTACCATTATTGTAAATGTAGACTGTATTCAAATTAAATTACAATTGTAAAAGTAATTAGATGGTTACACGTTTAACTAACATTATTCATGTAAAATATATATTATTATTATTATTTATAATGAATTCTTTATCTTTAATATTCATTAAGTTTGATTAATAAGTATAAAATAAATATAAAGTTTTTAAGACAAAAATAATTTATAAAAAGAAATTATAAAGTGATTATAATCATGTGAATTTCTATTGCATCAAAATATTATTCTTATTTAACACTATATTAAAACTACACATTCATTAAAAATGTTGAGACTAGTACATATTATATATTTTTTTCTTTATGAAATGAAACAACTGATCTTATAAGTTGGTGTATGAGAGATACCTGAAATTAATATGTACGTGCTTGTTAAATAACAAGTACACTGAACTAACCCGCATATGAATTTCATATAGAGATATTACCAATGTCTATAAAAAGATTTACGTAGTAGTTATTTAAGTAATTTTTATATTTGAGATTATAAAATTATTTTATATAGAGAATATTATGTTTTGATTTTGACCACACGTTACCTTAACTAAAGGTAATAATATAAACTATATAAAAAGGTATTTTGAGTGATCAATAGATGACTCATAATTCTAAGTGAATTAAAAAATATATTATATATGTTCTCAAATAGTATTATTAAAAAATCTTTGCGCAAGGTGAAATAAAATTTAAAAAGAATTTAAAATCTTATTTAAAGAATCAATGCCTATGATGTTAATGACATATATGATTTGACATAGTAAACATGGGAATATGTGATATTTTTCAGGGAGACAAAATGATATTTTACCATTAATAGAATTATCAGGTTTTTCTTATAAATAAAATGATATATCTTATATTTTTCTTAATTGAAAAAACATAATAAAAATAAAAAAAGAGAGTTAAGACTCAAGCATAACAATCATTCCTTTCTAAAAAAGTTTATGAGATTTTTGATTTAGTATTTTGTGTAAATTATTGTTAGTGGTAGGATAATATGACGACTCAATATTTGCAACAAACTAACTTTGAAGAGTTTATCAAAACCTAGGAAAAAGAATTGATCTTGAGATAATCTTCACACAAACTTTAATCAATCTTATATTATCTAAAAAGAAATTAAAACTACCAAAGAAACCTAACATAACCCCCCCTCCCCTACATGTAAATACTATGAAATTTGAAAAGTAAAATGTAAAAACAAATTACAACAACTTAGAAAAAGTAACTAATAAAAAACTATTAAAAAATACCGTTATTGTGGAAAACAAAATAAATCCAACTCAATCAAATTAAAGATTTTAGAATTTCAATAAAATAAAATGAGAGGTTTTTAGGGAACAACTCATGAGTTAAAAGAGATTTTTTTTTATTAACGTGAGTGTCTGGGTGAGCTTGTGCGCACCTTGACTAATTCCACGGTTCATGAAGTTAATGATCATGTAAGTTTCCAGTGGTTCTGAGGTTTGTGAAACTCGAACTGGTGATTACTAGGGAATAAACCTAAAACCTCAAACTGGTGACTATTAAAAAACAAACTTAGAATCTGACCAGTTAAACTACACTTATTAGAATTGTTTAAAGAGAAATTTAATTGAGAGGGTGTCATCTAAAACCAAGCATCAAAATAAAGAAAATATTAGTCATTGGATGTCCATCAAAATGATTTAGTGGGCTTTGTGCAATTTAGAGCGTGTTTGGCAGTGTGGTTGCGGGCGGGTGCTTGTCAAATAACTTTTCGTGCCAAAATGCATTTCAATGATTTTTTTTATTTTTTAAAAATTATTTTTGACATCAGCACATCAAAACGATCCAAAACGTACAAATCATATTAAATTTTAATAAAAAAAAAAATTTCAAATTTTTTGAGAACGCAGCCGCAGCCGCGTTCCCAAACGGTGCCTTAGCCTATAATGTAGAATACACAAAACCCAATTCAGGTGATGGATAAGACTAATCCAGTCAAGTTTGTCCCAAGCATATAGCTATCCAGAATAAGCAAACTGGATAAACTAATTAAAAAAAAATCTCTAAAAACTCGAATCTCTCACAGAAAGCTCTTAACAATGGATTCTCTTGAACTTCCCTCTCTCAATGCTCACAAAATCTCACATTTTAACTTGCCAAAAGAACAAAGCACAAGATTGTTATCAAAAGTGCATCACTTCAACTCTTCAATGCAACCACCTTCTTTGAAACTCTGTCCAACTTATAGAGCTCAACGTTCAGTATGTCAAGTTTCAATCTTTCTTGATTTCTTGTTATTTTTATATGGGTTTGTACATTAATTGTCCCTTTTTTTGTGCTCTGATTAGCGAAGGAGTGTGATACAAATGCAAGCTGGTGATGAAGACTTTGAATTGAAGCAAATGAGAGACATGGCTGCTGCTAAGAAAAGATGGGATGCTCTGGTATTATTTAAGCATCATAGTTTGTTGTTTATGTTGTCTTAGTATAATGTTACTGGTTTCGACAAGGAAAAGCACGAATCTTGGATTCAATTCTTCTATCATTGTCTCAAGTATTTAGAAAAAAAAAGTGATTTTATTGCTTCGAGTTTTTAGATTGACCTTCTAAATTCAAGTGATGTGCTTTATGCTTTTAAGTTCGATAAATGTGACTGTTTCGTTATGTGTAGATTAGGGAAGGAAAAGTAAAGATTCTTACACCAAGGGAAGCTGGGTATGCAATTCAACTGTCTAACAAACCTCTACTTGATGTTCGTCCCTCTGTGGAACGGAAAAAGGTAGGATAGCTTTTCTCTTGATGCTTGCTTTTTTAACCCAATTGGGATTTCTATTTGCTTTACTAACTAGTTCTTAACCCAAATTAACATAGATATGCCAACTTTTATTTGATGAATAGCTAGTATTTGTAACGGTAAATTTCGCAATAGCCATGCTCTATCTGTTATTATCATTGAAAGCATTATATTGTAATTTTGCCATGTAGAGGTCTTACGTTTTCAATGACTGCTCATATTTCTCCCATAATTAACTCATGTTTTGCTTGTTCTTTGACAAACTGGTAATTGAATCCTTTTCCTTCCCTCATCCCATTTCCATTTATTGGAAACTTTTGTCATGCTCAATAACTATATGGATGGTATCATCTCTTTCATAATTGAGTTAATGACTTTTCGCCTGTTTGAAGGCATGGGTTAAAGCCTCAACTTGGATTCCAATCTTTGAAGCTGATGATAATTTTGATGCTGGAACTGTTACAAGAAAGGTCACAAATTTTGTGATGGGTATTTTTCAATTCCTTCTCTCATATATTTCAGTTTTCGTAGATTATATATTTGTTAAACTCATGAGCTGACCATATGCTTTACATCATGTGTTAACACATCTACCGGGCCCCTGAGCAGGAATGTGATGATATTATATGATTGTTATTTGGGCATCACAGATAATAACAATAATAATAATGTTACTTGGGAATAGTAGAATCATCTCAAGTGGTTTGTGTTTTTGTAGGAGGTTGGTGGAGTGGTATGCCTACATTGTCTTATGACAAGTACGTGTTGAATATTGCCATTTTCCTCCCCAAAGTACTTGGTTTTACTTTTTTATCTGCTTAAAAAATCAGTTCCATATTCATTTGTTTCTTCTTTAACCAGGCAGTTCCTATCAAAGGTTGAGGAGAAGTTCCCAAAAGATGCAGACCTTATTGTTGCATGCCAGAGAGGATTGAGGTGAACTCTTAGTTTAATACAATCACAACTGCAGATATCAATCCATCAACATGCATTTGTAGGAGTGAATTTGTCATTTTGTGTTTGCAATAATTTTTATCATTCCAGAAGAATCATTTTGTTTTAGTTACATGTCAAGCAAGGTTGTGTGAAATATATGGGCAGCAACATGTGATTTCTCACCATGAGTCAGACATGCTACAGTTTCATTTGAAGAAACTAGGATATATTATAGCAATCGCATCTTTCAATGTGATTTTATGTCATGGACTTGAACTTGATAGCATGTTCTGCAATAATTTCATCTGAAAGAATGAACTTTTGATTTAGTTAATTGTGAGATTTGATATTCTTCGGATGCCCAAGCAACACTAAACAATTGATTGGATGATGGAGATGAGAATTCCTTTCTTTTCTAACGCAACGTAAGAAGACCATGACACGGACACTAATATATGTGGAAACTTAATGGCTCTAGAGAATTGCTGAACAGTTTGGAACTTATTTAGTGTAGTCAGTCAACATAACATGAAAAAGGGAAAAAAAAGGGGCAGGGGGTAAAAGTAGAGCCAATTTATTGTTATTCAGTCATGTGTATTTGTTTATGTGGATCTTGATTTACCTTGTGCCTATTCTTGGCCCAGGCTCCATCTATTATTTGTTGATGCCGGTTAGCTTAAGTTGACTAAATAATGCGTTCACTGACCTTAAAAATGCCATACTTAAGGAAAAGAGATATGAGGTGGGAAAATCAATGTAATTGTCATTATATTCGAAATATATTTGCTTGCATCATTTCAACCATAATTTCCTGGCAGATCTCTAGCTGCTTGTGACTTGCTAAACAATGCTGGGTATAGAAACCTTTTTTGGGTCCAAGGGGGTCTTGAGGCTGCTGAAGAAGAGGTATATGCATTTCCAATGTGAAGTTGAACACTCCCTTTCATTCTTATGCATCACCTTCTCATTTTATTTTTTTCACTTTATGCTAATCAAGTAAAGAAATTGAACAAGTTTAATGATTCTGATGTAGGATTTTATCGGTGAAGGTCCTCAGCCCCTTAAGTTTGCTGGAATTGGTGGGGTTTCTGAATTCCTGGGGTATGTCTCATCTTTACCACCTTCTAATATTTAACTTTGCAGGGGAAAGTTTGATGTTTTTTCTCCTTGTAAATGTACCTGACAGTCTCAGATATGGATCACTGACACAGTACATGAATAAAATGTCTATCCTGCAATACATAAGTTGTCTATGATGGTATCATGCCCAAATATGTAGCAGATGTATCTATGCCTTTCCATGATTATGCATGGTCGAATTCCTGTAAATGCTTGTAAGTTAAATTGGCATTGATTACTCTGGTTGTAAGTAATGGTAATGCTGGTCGTGTTATTCAGTCGTGTATTTGTGCATGTGGATCTTGCTTTACATTGTGCCTGTTCCTGGCCCACGCTCCATCTATAATTTTTTATGCCAGTTAACTTATGTTGACTAAATAATGCATTCACTGACCTTAAAAATTCATACTTTAGGAAAAGAGAGATGAGGTGGGAAAATCAATGCTATTATGGACGATATGTAATGGTAATGCTGGTCTCCCGTGGATCGGCATCACAATCAATTTTGAAATTTATGAGTTATAGTTATGGTCTGTGACTAAACTGTGTCCTTGTAATTTTGGGTATATCTGCTTGTAGAGAGGCTTCAATGCAGGGCGATATATATATATATATATATATATATATATATATATATATATATATATATATATATATTATCATACCTCTGGTACTCTCTTGATTTTTTTTTCATGTTAACAATTTCCTATTATGCACTTTAGGTTGACAAATGAATGTCTTTGGCCCTATAATATTTGAAACTGTTATATAATATCTGACCTTTCCATACTTTGAATTTGTTGCTAATTCCCGCATGACTTTCAGCTGGACAGATCAGCAAAGGGCTGCTGCTGCCAAAGAAGGTTGGGGTTATCGATTATTGTTCTCTGCTCGTCTGGTAATCGTATATATTTTTTTATCTCCTTTAAAATCATCTGCAAAGTCCAGTTGTTAGACTAGAAAATTAGTGTCTTTGTTTCTGGCACAGGTTGGAATCTTTCTCGTTGCGGATGCCTTGTTTATTGGTGCTCAGCAAGTAGGTCGCTATATTCAGGATCTAAGATCACATTGAGTTGAGCTTGAAGGCACATGATTGATTCACCAGCATGTTTTTGCATTTCCAGTGACAACATAGACTGAGATTGCATGGGATACCAATTTTGAAGCCAAGAGTAGTGTAGAATGCCAAGTACATACCTCCTTCTCATGTCTTTACTGTTCAATCATGTTGTATCTAGGCATGACTTTATTCCATGTGCTATGATGTATGTGCTCTGAATTATGTCTCGCTATATTCAATTATCCAAGAGAATTGCTCAAGTCCTTATTTATGGAGTTGATAGTTTCTTCACATAGCTTATTTTTCAATGTCATGGATGTCGTTTACTTTCTTTTTTGAAATGTTAAGAGTCAATCCAGTTCTCAGGCAAAGCAGATCAGGCATTTACTAGTGGCACCATTGTCATTTGATTGGTATTAATCCTATTTACCCTTAATCTTATTTATTCCACCTAAGAATGCATACGATGAAAAAAAAATGTTTTTTTTTCTCTTTTAATTTAGTATTTTGTGGCCTGAGGAAATGTATCTAATTGAAGCTCAAAGGTTACACAACTTATCAGTTGATTATGGTGTTCAGTTTCCAACACCAACGACTAAGTGATACCGGGATGTATAAATATGTAAATATAACCGGTTGCTCATATAAATAATAGTTTTTGCTCATTACTCTATGGTATAAAATCGAACGAACAAATTCATTAATTTAAAGATACATATTACCCATCACTTTATAGATACGGAGTCAAGTTCACTGCTTACAAAGAAGGAACAAAACTTATTAGATTGCTAAAGTGTCAAGTCAAAGACTTTTTAATTCAAATTATGCCAAAAGATTTGAATACATGTTCTAATTCAACACATATCCAAATAAACAACTTTGATAAAAAACTAGGCAAATAATAATTATCATATGTTTTATACCCTTAAAAATTACAAACAGACATTTAAAAAGCTTAAAAATTAAATCAAATATAACTCCTTGTAAAAAACTCTAATGCATGCATGGTTAGATAATCTAGAAAGATAATATTTTTAACTTGAAATCCTTTTGGTATAAGCTTATTTTCCCATCTAATGAAGAAATGAAAACTTGGCTCAAAGTTGGCCTATAGACCGACTGTAAACAATATGAAGAACTTCACTCATTTACATTGCCAATCGAAACTCAAGTAACTCAACATTAATAGAACTATTAGGGGACACTCCTATGTCATGTTTTCCTAGTTGAAAAAGATTCATTTTCAGGTCATATGTGTTATCATCACCATAATAAGGAGCTAAGTTAGTCACATTAAATGTCTAGAATGTCTTGATGTGCGAGTAAGTTAATCTTGTAGGTGTTTTCATCAATCCACTTCAGAACCTTAAATGGATCATTAGCTTTAGGTTTAAGCTTAACAAACTTACCTTGTGGAAACCTTTCCTGATACACCCAAACCAAATCACCTTCTTTGAACTCTAAATACTGACAATACTTATTAATTGAACTTGATACTTTTGATTTTGCCTTTCAATCTTATCACAAACTTGTTCATGAAACTTTTTAAGTTGTTTGGCCCTTTCTTTGACATCACCACTGAAATTTTAAATTGTTGGAAGATAAATTAAGTCTAATGAACTCAGTGGATTCTGACTATACACAACTTGAAAAGAACTACAACCAATACTTTGACTAGTAGAATGGTTATAAGCCAATTCATCTTGTGGCAATACAAGATTTCAATCTCAAATATTCTTCTTCATCAAGCTTCTCAAAATACTTCCCGAACATCGGTTGATGACCAATTTCCCCATCAATTTGTGGATGACAAGTAGTGTTAAATTGAAGATGAGTTCCAAGTTTCCTCTAAAGTGTACATAAAAAATGACTCATGTACTTGGAATCTCAATATGATGTTATTGTTTTCGGGATGCCATGAAGTCTAACAATCTCATTAAAGTGTAAATTAACAATATTAGTTACATCAAGTGTTTTGCTACATGAAGCAAAATGCATTGTTTTAGATAAACAATCAACCACCATTATAATTGAATTTTTGTTCCTTGAACTTCTAGGTAAGCTTAACACAAAATCCATGCTGACATATTTTCAAAAAGCTTTAGCTACTAGAAGTGGAGTGTGTAAACCTAAATTATGACCATGTGATTTAGCATCTCTCTTCATTTTTGGTCAAAAGAAATTGTCCTCGATAACATTAAATGTTTTGTCTCTCCTAAAGTGTCTACCAAATACATCGTTATGAGCTTCAAACATAATGGCTTCTCTCAAAGAACCTTGAGGAATACATAAATGGTTTTCTTTGAAAAAATAACTCTTCAGCACAACAAAATGCTTGGAAACATCACTTTCGTATTCAACCCATATCTTGCCAAAATCACCATCATGCTTGTAAAGATCTTCCAACACTTCAAAACATGTCATTTCCACTTGCATATTAATTAATAATAAATGTCCTCAACTCAAAGCATTAGCAAGAATATTATGAACTCCAGATTTGTGCTTAAAAAAATGAAAGTTTGTAGAAATTCAACCTATAGGGTATGTCTTCGACTAAGTTTCCTCTAGCTATTAATAAACTTCAAAGCCTTATGATAAGGAAATAACATAAATAGTTTTGGGTGCAAGTATTGACACTAATGGTCTAAAATGCAAACAATGACATAAAACTCCTTGTCATATACTGAATATTTTCTCTATAAATAATTGAGCTTCTTACTATAAAAAACAATAGGTTTTCTCTCTTTGCTAAGAACAAGTAACCAAAATGTTTCCGTCTATTTAGAAGGTTTGGAAGTAATTCTATGTTTTGAAGAACCTAAAATAATCTTTACACCATCTTTCATAAAAGAAAAGGTATTCTTAAAGCCATTATGCTGAACTTTCCAATCATATTTCAATGGATGAATAAGCAAAAAACTACATGCATTCATTAGTATTACATCACACCAGACTTGATCAGAATACCTTTTCCCAATAGAAAATGAAACAAAACATCTATTCATTATCTTCCGTTCATGCTTCTTTTCCACCCACCTTAATTTGTAGGGTTAAAGGTGTGCTTTCATCTTCAGCTGTAATTTGTTTACCATATCATTAAATACAACATTATCACAAACACCATTATCAATGATCACATCACAAACTCTCCCATTTGCATTATAACGTATGTAAAAAATGCTGCAACAAACCCATTCTTTAGTCTCATCATGAACAACACTCAAACTTTGTTGAATGATAAGTAACTCACCTTGATCAACATAACTCACTTCATCTTCTTGATTTGATTTATTCGACAAGTTTTCCACACTTAAAATACTTTTTTGAATTATAACTTGAGGAACCATTAGCTTTAGGACCAACCCCAATACTTCCTTTATTTGGAGCCTTAAAAAAAGACTTTATTGTTGTATTACTTTTTGAGAATGAATTACTCCCTCGATTGGAAGAACTCTTCATAGATACTGATTTTTAGCTAGTCTTTTTAACCTTTTCCTATTGTTTTCCACATTCAAATAAAGTTTTGTAACATCATTGAATGTCCAATAAGGATACAACTTAACCACATTAAAAATTTATTCTCTTAACCCACCCAAGTATTAAGTTATTGTTTGCTTTTTAGGCTCAACAATATTGAACTTAAGCATGAACAATTCAAATTCCATCGTATACTCTTTAATGATCAGTCCAAAATGCTTCAGATTATAAAACTTGAGAAAAGTCTCTTGTCAATAGTGTTTAGGTAAGAATCTTTTTTTAAGCTCTCTTTTCATCCTTTCTTAAGACTTAATCTTCTTCTACCCTTACAAGCCCTTTGTTTTTTAAGATTCTCTCACTACAAGGAAGCATATTTTTTGAGTTCAAGAGCCACTAACTTCACTTTTCTATCATTAGGATACTCTTTGAAATAAGAAATTCTTTTAACAATTTAAAGTCAATCAATGAAATCCTCAGGTTACATTTTCCATTTGAAATCAGGAATATCAACTCTCATATCAAAATCTTAATAAGGTTTTTTATTCCTTCTTCTTTGATATTGTGAAGAAGAATTGTCACTAGCATCATGGTGTGGTCTGCGATGGAAAGGATTAGCATCCTCATTACTATTGCTAAAGGAACCAATTCCAATGTTATTCTCATCATCGTCATCGTCGTCATCATCTCAATTCTCATATCATTTAAGATGCTTCTAGAGTTGCTGGATTTGCCTTCTTATTTCATCCATTTCAAGAATATGGATGTCCCCCTCAAAGTTTTGCATATGACATCCATTAACAACCATAATTGTAAATCCTAAACTTTGATACCAACATGATATCAGGATGATATGAATATAGAAATGTAATAGGTCACTCATATAAATGATAATTTCCGCTCATCACCTTAAGGTACAAAACTAAAGATATACAATAACAAATAAACTCACCACTCTAAAGATACATATTACTCACTAGTTTAGAGATACAAAGTTAAAGGAATAAATTCACTACTCAAAAAGGGGATACATAACTTATTGGATTGCTAAAAGACTAAGTCAAAACCTTCTCAATTCAAATTATGCCAAAAGATTTGAATACATGATTTGATTCAACATTATATATTTAGAACAACCCTCTAAGTTTAGAAAAACACCAAAATATCATAATTGAGACCTAAATAAATGACTTTGATAGAAAATTAGGTAAATAACAATTATCACATATTTTTTTTTCTTTTAAAAAACATAAACAAACACTTAGAAATCTTAAAAATTAAAACAGACATAACTTCTTGTAGAAAACTCTAATGCATGTATGGTTGGGCATTAATCTAAAAATGCAATGAAGGCATGAAAATTCAAACTCAAAGTTCATCCATTGGCTGACCATAAATAACAAAAAAAAATTATCACCAATTTGCATTACGAACCCAAACTCAAACTCGAGTAATCATTAGGTGACACTCCTATGTCACGGAGTTAATAATAAGTTCAATTTCTTTTACAAGCAAACGATAACTGGCAACTTTTATTTAGAAGAAAATTATTTTTCAAGTTGACTGACATATAAAAATCTAGACACTTACGTTAGTTGAAGTGTGGTTTGGCAATGACATGTAGTGGAACTGTCCTGTGCATTGAGATGCCGAAAGCTTCTGTATTATCTATGTCCTGAGCTTTGATACCAGGGGGAAGCTCCCAATCAAAGCTGTGGAGGAGTTGAGCTAAAGCAATTTCAACAGTTGCTATTCCAAATGTGATTGCTGGGCAGCTTCTTCTACCAGCTCCAAATGGTATTAGCTCAAAATCTTGCCCCTTGAAGTCTATACTGCTGCCCATAAATCTTTCTGGTTCAAATGTTTCAGGATTTTCCCACAGTTCTGGATCCCTCCCCATTCCCCAGACATTGACATAAATCCGTGTTTTAGCTGGAATGTTGAACCCATCAATGATAACATCTTCTAAAGATTCTCTTGGGACTAAAACTGGAACCGCAGGATGTAATCGAAAGATCTCTTTGATAACAGCTTTCATGTAGTGCAGTCGGGGCAGATCACTCTCTTGTACAACTATTCTGTCTCCGACAACACTTCGCACTTCAGCTTGTGCTTTCTCCATGACTTTAGGATTCATGATAAGCTCTGTCATTGTCCAATCAAGGGTTATGAAGGTTGTATCAGTTCCTGCAGCAAACATGTCCTGAAACAACAGAACCATAATATATTCATGAGTTGTAAATTATGTGCGAATGACTCAGTCTACAAGTAATTTGATGTTTGGAACATTGGAATTGAAGGTACAACTAAACCAATGAAATGTTCACTGACCAAGATGACAGCTTTAATATTATCCATGGTGAGACGCATTTCAGAAGATCCATCCTTTTGAATATCGAGTAGAACGTCAACAAGGTCCTTCTTCTCCTCTTGTTTCCCCTCAGAATTTTGGTGCTCGGTTATTACCTTATCGAAGAACTGATCAAACCGTCTGACGGTGTGCTGGAGTTTCGATTTCATTCCAGTTAGACTGTGCACAAACTCCATTGAAGGAAAATAGTCTCCAAGACTGAATCCTCCAAGCAATGCTTGATAATCATCAAGCATCTTCTGGAACCCGTGCCGATCATACTCTCCTCCTCCAGAGAAATCCCTTCCTAACGCAACCCGACAAAGGACATCATTGGCATATAGTCCAATCATCTTGCTAAGGTTGGTAGTGCCAGGATAAGATTCTGCAATCCGATGAATCAAGCGAGCAACTTCTTCTTCTCTAACAAAGCTGTACCATTGGACACGCTTGGCACTAAGAAGCTCAAGTATGCAAATTTTCCTTATATTCCTCCAGTAAGCACCATATGGAGCAAAAGCAATATCAGTGCAACCATAGAACAAGTGTTTGGCCGAGAAGAGCTGAGGACGGCTAGAGAGTACAAGATCATGGGTTTTCAGAACTTCTTTTGCCAATCGCACTGATGAAATCACTACAGTTGGGATCTCCCCAAGTTGTAAAAATATGATTGGACCATACTTCTTGGCAAGCCCTCGGAGAGATATGTGAGGCATGTTACCAAGCTGGTGAAGGTTGCCAATGATTGGCAACTTCGCAGGGCTTGGTGGGAGATTGAGCTTTCTGTTTTTCAGTTTCCCCTTCATGAGAAACTTGAGCGCTACTAATAGAAAAATAGTTACAAAGAGCAAGGTAGGATTGGAGCTTTCTTTCAGCCATTGTAGAAAAGCCATTAATGGATCTTCCCCCTGGACAATTCTAAGTGGATTGAGTGGGTTTACAGTGTTGACACCACAAATTAAGCCAGACACACCTTTATAAAGGAAGTAATGTGACTGAAATTAAAGTACTATTGCTACGAAGTAAGATCGAACGAATCCTCAAGCAGTGGATGTAGAGTTTTTTTGTTTTTTTTTTTTTGTTTTTCTAGCGTAACCTAAGGAGGTGGATGAGATTTGTTGAATGGGATATAGATGTTTAGCCTATGAAGCTAGATGTTAAAGAAAAATCAGAATAAATCAAGAAATTATTATCAAAGCAAGCCTAAGCATGTTAAACATCAACTGTTTTCCATCTTTCTTGTCTTCTGTGTACTGTCGTGACCTTTATCTGTCTCAACTTGGCTTCCTATTCTTGTCCAATAATTGATGCTCTTGAAATGTTTCGGACTTGGAACATTATAATTTTTATATCAATATAAAAATCTTTAGTGATTTTTACCTTATCATATGAAAACCTTATCCCACTTTAATAGTGTGAAATAGAATTCTATTAAAATTCAAATTCTCACTTGTGACAACTCTTCCATTCCATGTATATAGTGGTGGAAATTAGAGCTCAAAATTTCCAATTTTGTCGTATAGCCACATATTCCAATATATTCACGTCAATGTTAACATCAAATGAATACCATATCACTCTACGAATTCTTTGAGTTGCTTAGAAAATACTTTTTTTTCTTTTTTCTTTTTTTTATAATTAAAAACCCGAAAATATGATAGTTTCTGATCCCATTTAGTACACTCTTGAAAGGAAGTAACGCATATATGTTTCCATGAACTAAAGAGCATCAAGCTACCTTTGAGCAAATAAGGACTTATCTAGACAAACCTCTAGTATTGGCTCCATCAGAACCTTAAAGCCTTTAAGGCTATATATTTTAGCTATGTAAGGATTGATTGGCAGCATGCTACTATAGAAGAACAAAGCAGGATGTTTATTATCTCAGTTGTATTCTTATAGAGGTTGAAAAATATTGTTACGTACCCACTAGTAATTTTTCTAGTAGATTATAAGATGGCTTTATTATTTTAGCTTGATTTCCTATATATTAGGGGCGATCATTTTCGGTTCGGTTTTTATCAAAAAGAAGTAACCAAACCAAATTTTTTTTTTAAAAAAAACCAAAACTGAAATTGAATTGAAATCGGTTCAAACCAATCAGTTTTGGTTTGGTTCGGTTTTTTAGGACAAAAACCCGGTTCAAACCGGTTTGACTTGGTTTTGGCTCGATTTTTTTTTGGTTTGAGTTCGGTTCGGTTTTTTTGGTTTCAGGCTTATAAAACCGAAACCGAACTAAACCGGTCGATTTTTTTTCACGGTTCAATTTTTTCGGTTATTTTTTTTTTATTTTTTTCGGTTTAATTGATTTTTTAGTTTTTTTGCTCATCCCTATTGTATACTAGTAATCAAGTTGAGTATAAGGCCTTAATTATATGTTTGAAAATACATTTTGGAGTTAAAGCATGGTTAATAAATTGGATGGTGAATATTAGTATGAACAATATTCTACCTCTAACTCCAAACTACGTGGTGGCCAAAAACATTATTGATAGGTTTTCTAATTTAATCTTTGCTTTTTTTTGTTGGGAGAAAATAATACAAAAGCCAATGTTTTAACCTAACATGAATTATAATATAAATGGTCATCAATTATCTTAACATCATCTCTATGAAGATTATCAATCGATCAACAAGTTCATCAATATTATGGAATATATCTAAGATGATCAATCATGAATCATAATTTTTATTGGCCAAGTATAACCAAATATTGCATTAGTTATGCAAAAAGAGTGTCAAACATGCCAGCAACTTGGTTCTATTCAACAAGTTCCATCAATTAAGCTTAATATAATAGTCAAACCATAGCCTTTAGGAACTACACACTAGACATCATTAGTAAAATACACTCACCATCTTGAAGGAGACATAACTACATCTTAGTTGCTACATATTACTTCACCAAATAAGGCGAAGTATTCTTTATCAACCATGCACTCTCATAATTCGTTTGGATGATTCTAAATTTCTAACATTAAAAAAAAGTACGCAAAACTATGGCCACTGACAGATAATTCGGCTTCTCATGCAAAACAATTACATGTTAGGTGAATTCGATCGTTTGCATACCCAATGTCCGATCAAGTAAAGTAATCTTTCCACTTACTTTTATATTAATTCCGACTTTCTCAGGATGGAAGCTCAGACATAGTGCATTTATTTATGAATTTTTTTGCCTGCAGATTGGAATGTGCACATATTATACTAGCTCGAAACAAGCAATGCACGCATAGTAATGTGGACTGTGGAGAAGATTGCTTGTCACTCAAGAGATTTGCAAATACAATATAGCTGTATCTTTTGAAGATCAGTTTGTGAGTGGAGGTATTTTGTCTTGCAGTTTTTAGGTAAAGACCCTCCTCCATCCCTGACCTTGCTGCTCAGGTGTTGAGAAATGTGGTATTATTATGGAGTGTTCTTGACAGTTAAGCTACTGTCTTTTTTTTTATTGTTATTATTTTAAAAGTTTTTTTTCTTTCAATAGGTTTATTTTTAATTGAAGCAACCCTTCCTAATTGATATGGATGCTTAAATGACCCTTTTAATGGTGGAAAACAGCTTCATACAAGCGGAAAGTGCATTCGTGAACAGGAAAGATCGAGAGAATAGAATGAAATATGTTTTTATTTATTTTTTATTTTGAAAATATAAAAATTAATTTTAAAATTATCTGGAAAACCAATTTATCTCTTTGACTAAACATATTTTTTTTATCATAAAATACTAAGCTAAATGAATCTATAGCTATGCTTAAACCCTCACCTTTTTTTTTTCCTTTTTAGAATAGTCCCCCAAATGCTGGAAATATTTCCAATACTAAAGATCCCACATATAATTATTTAATTTCTTGATATATCTTTTGTTCTGATTTCAACATTTATGAATCTCAAACCAATGGTTTTGGTGGTTAAAAGTACTATCCTTGTCTCCTATACTTTATCTAATGATTTTTTTTTCATTGCTTTCCTTCAACAACACTCATGCCTTTTGGAGTTAATAAAAGTTGTCTTTTTATATGACAAAATTTGTTATTCTTAGTGTTAATACATTCTATTCAATGAAGGGTTCGATTTTAATGGTTTTTTTCCTATAAATATACCTGAAAAAAAAGATCGACTTCCTTTTTATTTTCTTACTTGGTTGAATATCATTTGTTTAATAATTTTGGAGTGTTTTGGGGTTGATAGGTTGTGACGCGGGACAACAAGCAAAAAAATTAAAGCCGAGAAAAGAAAGAAGCCTAGAGGAAGAAGAGGAGAAGAAGAAAGCCAAAGAAGAGAGGAGAGTAGGGAGATGCAAAATCTGTAAATTAAAGAAATATGGCCTAGGCACACGGGCTGCCTTTGGCCTAGGCACATGAGCTTCTATTTTTTTTTAAGTTTCTGAAACGCTAGGTCACCCAGACCTGCGCGTTTGGCTTAATATATTTTTTTTCATTTCAATTTTTTATATTGATTTTCCTTGAATTTTTTATTTAGTTATTTTTTTCAATTTCAGCTTTAGTATTTGGTTGATATTGAATTAATTTTTATTTTTTTATCATGTAATTAAATATAAAAATATTATTGAACTCATTAGAGTCCATAACTCAAGTTATGAGTTTGATAAGTTAACCCGATTAACTTGAGTTGATTCAATAACTCATTGTCTAAATAGTTTTTTTTAAAAAAACATGTCATCTTGAAAAACAAAATCAAAGCCAAAACACTTTTTACTGGTCATCCAAGTTGCATTTAGATCCATGTGCCTAATCTTTTTTTCTTGTTATTTTCTTTGTTCTTTGATTATTATTATTATAATTTTTGTTTTCTTTTTTATTTTTAAACCTACAAAGTCATCTGAATTATATTAGCACAACATTTACACAATTTAATTTGAAGTTCATTATTCTATATATAGAATCAAGTAGAGAGTTTTTAAATTTGACTCTACAAAAATAAATTTAATGACATTGCGTAAGAATTCCTCAAAGCCTAAACATTTTTTTTTATTTTAAGAAGATTTAATTCAACTCGCAATATAATGGAAAGTAACCTAATTAATTTCTAAAGGGAAACAACCATATTCATTAAAGAAACAAAAGAACAAACAAGTAAAACAAAATACTTCCAAAATAAATATATAAAGCCAATTAATCTCATGAATACTTGAACCTGCTGATTTGGATATGTAATCAGGTATGGAACTGCACTACGGGGCAGGGCAAACTATTTTTTTATATAAAAAAATAATGTCTAGTGATTATAAATATATTTTAAAAAATAAATAAAATTTATGACTCTGGTTATAAATTTAATTGGATTAAATAAATTATTTTAATTTTAATAAAATAATAAAAAATTAGACAACTATAGCATTTTGACAAAATTTGTTATAAAAGTAAATACGATAACCTAGGAAAAAATAGTTTTTTTTTAAAAAAACAACAATATAGCTCAATTCTCAAATCGTTAAATATAAAAGGATAAAATTAGATAAAAAAAACTAAAAAAATCAATAGTGGTTAACCTAAGTTAACATGAAAAAACTCTTAACCCTGGAATTCAGTGTTGAGCTAACTCTGGTTATTCTATCAAGCCAAAATTATGAGATCAGAATAATTTGATAGAGAAAAAGTAAAGAAAATCAAAAGGCCCATTTTGTTTTTAAATGTCAGCCTGTATTAGCATTTCAAACTCATAGCTCGAGTCATTAGATTTGAAGCATCATATCTGAAAAATTAAACATGAAGCTCGATTCTCAATCAAATTTTGAAAGATAAAATTAAAAATAAAATCTCAATTATACAAAAGGATTAAAAATAAAAAAAATATAAATTAAAAGAAGAAGAAGAAGAAGAAGGATCAAACTTTAAGTACAAAATAAATTTTATATTTGATTAAAGGGTAAAATCGAAAAGAAAAATATATTTAGCAAAAGAACTAAAAAAACTATATAAAAAAATGAGGATCGTAATTGACATAAAAATAATAATAAAAAATTATTGAAAGGTGAAATTGATAAAAAAAACTTTCATGAAATAAAAAAATCAAAAGAATGAGGATCAAATTAATAAAAATAATAAACTATAAATTTGAATTTAAAACCGAAAACAAATAAAACTTTTACAAAAGAACAAGAAAAAAATTAGAAATCCAAAGAATAAGGACTGAAGTTGAAATATTAATATAAAAAGACCAAACTATCATTTTTTAAGAAGAAGAGAAAAAAAATCTCACTAGTGATAAATCATCCACCCATTATCATTTTTTAGGAGGTGTTGCATGTGCTTCTTGAAAGGCACTAATGCCTCCCACAAGTTGGTGCGTGCACAACCACTTTTTGTTTTTTTTCTATATCTGGTCAAATACCAAATTACCCATTAGTTGACCTGATAATAATAAAAAATCATTGTGAAAAATACAAAAAAAACCCTTAAGGCCAATTTTAAATTTTTGGATCCTAAGAGAATTTTGGTCACTTTACTGTGTGTTTTATTTTTTTTTATTTAGTCAAATACTAAATTGCCCCTCGGCTTACTTAATAATTATGAAAAAGCATTGAAAAAAAGACTAAAAAGCCTATTGAGGGAATTCATATTTTATTTTTTGCTTCCAAAAGCATTTTGTTATTGATGATGACTTTGATTTGATGTAAAAAAGGCCTTCCTAGAATTAAATTATAAGCCAATGTCATATCAATCATTATGAAGCTTTGTTGAAATGAGACACATTTCAGAGGGGTGCCCATTACAACAGGTAACTCCAAGGCACCCTTTACCGTTATGCTCGAACCCTCTATCCTAATGAAGGGAGTTTTTACAGGTGTTAGTTTTGAAGAGGGGATTCCTATTTAAACCATAACTTCTACGAAGAGGATGTTAGTTGTACTGTCATCATCTACTTGTACTGTCATCACCTTCTCGATACGGCGTACAACTCCCTCTATAAGGTTTTTTTCCCCCTCTATCCACTAATAAGGGCTTCTGAAGCTATAGGTTTGATTAAATATTCAACCTTAAGCATTTTCTCATCGAATTTCTTCACGTATACTCTTGTAGACTCATCCTCTATTTGAGTGATTCCAAAGAGTTTGGTGGAACTCTTTTTGGCTGGAATACTTATACTCAAACATGCCATTAGCTTGACACACTAAAATTGGTGACTTAACCTACTCCAGGTTGTTGTACCATGCTTTTATTGAACCTCTAAAATTCATAGGGAGGATTTTGCATATGGCATGGTTGTCCCGAATGACTAGCTTTAGACTATCATGTATATTTTGTACATGCTCCCTATGATTTGTGAACCCATCATAGTTATCTAGGGTCATTTTAGTGGCGATGTAGTCTCTGGGTATATGAGTGTTCAACATACTTCTGAATAAAGGAGAATTTTTTATTTAATGAGTGTAGACATCATTCTATATGAATCCTTCTTCTAACCATTTGTCATTTCTACATCTATCAGGTTCAGGGGAACTTGAAGTTTCTAGTGTAGGATAGCATAATACACGAACAACCTCTTTCTTAAGCTGCATAAATGGATGCTTAGAAAAACCACTTCGCACCCCGAGCGTCAGGAGGGTGTTTATGTTCCTTGAAATGAATCGGTGACCCCTAAGATTGAAAATCATTTATTTGATCATTTTGTCCACATTATTCTGGATAGTGTAACCGTCCATGGACACTAAGTGGGGCTTGCTACCTAGGAGGTAAGCAGAGAGATGTAGTAACTTACTAAAAAGAAGTTAAGATTCGTTGAGTTGGATTTTCTCTTATTTGTTGATTTGTCATTACTATCTGGGTAAGGAGTTGTATCTGTTCCATAAGTTATTAAAGGATTGGCTATGCGAGGGCTAGATTATCTGTTGTGGTAGAGAGGTCAATAACCTGTTCTATTCTTATAGTGTCCTAATTATCTGTCATTGATGATGATAGTTAGAGAAAACACTAAACTAATAGAGTTATATATGATTTTTTGGAAGTCTCCCCACAAAGGGTGCCAATGATGATGTCCTAAAATCCAAGATGTATAAATAATAGGTTATTTAGTGTTTGAGATAGTGGTGAATCAATATGTTTATATAATTGGATTTCTTCTCTTTAGACCAAGGAATTCCAAGCTAGTGGTAAAAGGTTTAGTATCTGTAAAAAAAGTTCCAATCACGGGAACTTAAAGATCCTCTAATGATAAAATCTATATATTTATGGGAAAAACATTAAATGACTTAAAATAGCTTTAAATTCAAGAAAAAAAGATGTTTGTTCTTGAGTTTTAAGATGGTTAATGCTCTGAAATTTATATAAGTTTATTTTAAGAAATAAAAAGTTCTGAACTCTTATCTAGATGGTTGAAAATGTATTTATACCCCTTGAACCTTGTTATTTTTAAAGAAAAGAATGATTGAAAAGTCCTTTATTTTTTGTGACAGTAATGAAGAATAAATATCTCTTACATATCATTAATAAGATAGTAAGTATGGTAAGTCCCTTGAGAAATCTTGTGTACACCTATGAATATAGAAAAATCATTACATCAAATATAAATAGCTCACATAATTATTCTAGAAGGAGAGACATGATGGGTTATCATGTCTTTAATACTTTTAATTTAGGGAATCATTTATGATCATGTATATAGCCTCAGAGTTTGGTAATGGTTGAACCCAAATGGCTAACTGATGAATCCAAGTACTTTCAGTATGATATGTTTGCTAGACTCACGTTACCTTGGACTTGATCAACTACCAAGTTCAAGTCCTTAGAGTTTAGCATGTTTGCTAGACCTATGCTACTCTGGGCTTGACTAACTGTCAAGCCCAAGTCCTTCGGGTGGGACATGTTTATTAAACCTATTATGTTTTTAAGATTATTTCTATTTATAAATATCAATAACAAAAAATGTTGACTTATCAAAATTAAAGCTAGAGATCTGGCTTTCCTAATACATGTTGAAATTTTCTGAAACTGAAACCTTAACACATTAACTTGAGCGATGATCTTTCCTATTCAGTTTTAATTTTTTTGCCTAAAATTTTAGAGACTACAGATGTGACCTATGAGATTGAGAGTTCTTTGGGCACATAATAGACTAAATATCAAGTATTGTTTACTACTAAGCTATATAAATGGTTCATTTATTCTTCTATTGTGATTTTGAATTTCATGAGGACTGATAATAAAAATCTACTAAGTGGAAGTACTTGATTTTATTCTTTGTTTCCGATTAGCAAGCCAAAATTTATTTTCTAGATGCTACCACGCCAAAAAAATGTGTCAATAAAACAAAAACAAGTTTAGGTCATTATGCTCTTGAAGTGAATTATTGAACTTGTTGTATAGATACTCCAAATATGTTCCTTATTCTTTTTATACAAGTGTTTTTCTTCTACACCTTCTAGATATGTAGCTTTATTCATATAGATTCAAACTCATGTGAAAGCTCCAGAATATGATTTATATAATTCTTTAATATATTTCCTCAAGTGAAAGTTCTTTGGGTTTGAAATCTATACATGCTCACATTATCTTGTACTTAATTAATCAAGAAAATGAGTGTGTTGAAATTCAAACTCATGATTTTTTTATTATCAAGGTTCTGATATCATGTCAAAAAATCATCTCAACCCAATAACTTCAACTATTAGATGAGGCTCTAAGATATGTTTTATATTACTCTCTAACACACTCCCTCAAATGAAAGCTCTTTGAACTTGAAATATGTGCAAGCTCATACTATTTTATAGTTAGTTTCTATTAATTAGAACTCGTGACCATTTGGTCAAAAAACTCTGATACTATATCAAATAATTACCTCAATTTGAAAGAGAATGATTTATATAATTTTCTAATATGTCAAAGATTTGCAATTCAAATTCATAACTACTTGGTTATTAAAATTTTGATATCATATTAACGAATCATCTCATCCAAGAACTTAAATTGTTATATAAAATCTTAAGAATAATTTTATATTACTGTGTAACTATAACAATAAGTTCATCCTAAAACATCATTCACCATTGGGAGAACAAGTTTTATTCTATTACAGAAAAAGTGACAATATTACTGTGAGATCCTCACTGGTGAAGGAAGGAAATAAAGATGAAAACAATTATTCATGTAGAAGGTAGAATATTTGGATACCAATTAAGCACAATGGTAACAGTAGGACCTCTCCACTCTAGAAAGAGTGAGGAGTTGCAATAACAACAAGTGGGAATTTCCTATGGATGGCTAGCTCTGGAGCTTCTGTTATATCCAAGTCTTCAGGTTTTGCTCCACCAGGCAATGCCCAATTGAACTTATGCAAAAGACTAGCCAACGTAATCTCAATCAGGGAAGAAGCAAATGGTGTTCCTGGGCAGCCTCTTCTTCCAGCTCCAAAGGGAATGAATTGGAAGTCATTTCCCTTGAAATCTATAGCACTCTCCAAGAACCTTTCTGGTCTAAATTCCTCTGGATTTTCCCACGATGAAGGATCTCTCCCAATTGCCAAAGCATTGATGATTACTCTGGTTTTGGCTAGAATATCATAGCCCTGTACCTTGACATCCTTGGTTGACTCTCGCGGAAGAAGCATGGGAATTGGTGGGTGTAAACGAAGAGATTCCTTGATAACTGCTTTCAAGTATAGCGTTTTCTCTACATCATCCTGGGTTACACTTATTTTGCTTCCGGTGATCCTTCTAATCTCAGCCTGTGCTTTCTTCATAACTTCGGGGTGTTTTAGCAACTCCGTCATTGTCCATTCCAAGGCGGTATGTGTTGTATCAGTTCCTGCGGAGAACATATCCTACAAGAGGGTATGAATAGGTCAGACATCCAAATTATTTTAACTTGCTGTTTTCCTTTCTAATGGAAACCAATATCAGATTGAAATCATCTTGCAAGTGGAAGAAAATTTAAACTAACATTAACATAGCAGTATCATAGATATAAGAGAGAAATCACTTTGTAAGTGGAAGAAAATTTAAACCAACATTAACATAGCAGTATCATAGATATATTCAAATTAGGCTAGTCAGTTTTCTTACCAAAATGATGGCTTTTATGCTGTCGCTGCGTATCGAAGCACCATCTGTGCTATTTTTTTTGGATTTCAAGCAGAACATCCACAAAGTTCATTTTATCCTCATTCACACCTACCCTATTTGCCTTAAATTCTTCAATAACTTCATCAAGATGGATTGGAATAACTTAACCCTTTTAGAGCTAAGTAGCTGCACGACACATATGCTTCTCATTTGCCTCCAATACTCGCCATAAGGGGCCAAGGACAAGTCCTTGTAGTCATACAAAGTCTTCTTGCAATGCTTGAATCAGGCCTATTTGAAAATATGACGTCATGAGTTCTCAAGATCTCACGAGCTCCATCAGCAGACGAGACTACAAGTGTAGGAGCGTTGCCAAGGTGCAAGAGCATGAGTGGACCATGGCGTTTAGCCAAAGATTGCAGAGAGCGATGGGGATACAAGCCTAACTGAAGGAGATTGCCCACAACAGGAATCTTTAATGGTGAAGGTGGTAAGTTTTTATTCCTTGCAGAATTGAAGAAGAACCATTTGGTAACAAAAATAAAAAGAAGGCAGGCAAGAGAGTATGGATGCAATATCATTGCATGAACCTCTAACATTTTCACAAATTTAGAACTGTATTCTGGATAGACAGATGAGATCATGTCATAACCTCTTATCTCGGGTGTACTACCAATGAGTGGCTCTCACACTACCCTGATTCTAGTAGTTTTGTTCTTTTGCTATCTATCTTTTCAGCAAACGAAAGTATCAAAGTATAATTTATATAATTTTTTAATATATTTAGAATTTAATTTTTTTTATTAAATAAAAGGAAAGTTGTGAGATTTGAATTTTTAATTATTTAATAAATAAAATTTTAATATCATATCAAAAAATTAATCCAATATTATTAAAAAAATCTCAAAATATAATTTATATAATTCATTAAACAAATTTATTTCTTTCAAATTTTGGGGTTGCTGTTCATCACTATGCACATAGAACTGACACAATTATTGTTAAATGATGGCAATTAATATAGTCCTTAATATTTTTTGTAATTTTTTCTCATGCTTTTTTATATGTGGTTTTTAATCATTTTTAAATTATATTTCAATTAATATCCCTTCTCTCTAATTTTTCATTTTTTTGTGTTTAATTAGTAATTTTTTTAAAATAGTGGTTGTTTTTTTATTATTTTGTATTTATTTAATTTTTAAAGAAATTATTCTAATTCATTTATAATTTTATTTTGTTATATATAAGTGAAATTTATTTTTAAAAATAAAAAATAATTTTTTATAATATTTCTAATAAGTGCAACTTTGCAAGAGTATATTTTTTCCCTTTGATTTTATTTAATCAATTTTATATGTGTGTTTATTTTCACTATCATTTTATTAAATAAAAAATTATTTTTAATAAACATAGTCATTGAACATAATTGGATAAATGATCTGTATTATAGGATCAAATATATTAATTTACATTCGCTTCTCGACTTTTCCATATACGTATTTAATTATTGTTAATGATTTTTTTTATTGATACAAATTATTCTCGATTTAGTTAATTAGATGTGTTTATAAAAAATTTTATTTACACTTAATTTTTTTTATGTAAAAAAACATGCTGAGAAAGGTTGCATGTTCAAGATATCTATTTTCATAAAATATTTTTAATACATTTAACATTGTATAATATTTTCTTGCCTCATACTTAATTTAATCAATTTCATGTTTGTCTATTTTTATTATCATTTAATTAAATAAAAAAATATTTTTTTAAGAAACTTATTAAGCATAATAATGTCAAAGATCCAAGTTGCATGACCAAATATCTTGTTCTATACCTAACTCACAGTTTGTTAATTTTCATTTTTATTTATTATTAATGACTTTTATTTATTTATTAATATACATAATTCTCAATTTATGTTATTAGATGTATGCATAAGTTTTTTTTATTTATAAAAAACACATTAAAAGCATGCATATTTATTTCTTAGAAAAAAAAAGTTGACCAATAGCGCAGCGCGGGTTAAAAAGTTAGTGAAATCTATAATAAGTATCAAAACTTAAAATGAGACAATGTAATGTACTTACTTATTAAAATACTTAGATTTCAATTCAAATAAATTTTGTTTTATTGACAAGAATCAATATTTTATCTTTAATATTTTATTTTCGCTACTTTGTGCAAATAGATTGAAGCAATTAACCTCTTAGAGAATATACTAGCATCCATATTTTTGAAGGATCGACTTCCTTTAAAAACAATATAGAAAATGGCTAGAGAGGTATTGTAATTTGTGTAAAATATCTCTCCTTCAACCTTTTTTTTTGTATTGATTCTTGGAATTAAAATTGATGCTGAATTAATTTTTTCTATTTTACTTTGATTACTTACCATAAAAATAATAAAATCTAATAGTTTTTTTTCCTTAAAAACAAAGAGGTTTTCTTGTAAAAATAAACGGTCCGGAAGAGAAAAAAGACTTTTCAAACTCTTTATTCATAGTATGTATAAATAGGCTAATAAAAAATAATTTTTATAGATAAAAAAATTATTTTACAATTAAAAAAATCTAACAACAAATCTAAGTTTGAGGTTAGTGGCTTGAGCTAGTATCAAACCAGCGAGTGTGTGTGACTTAGCTCAAAACCACTTTAATCATGATAATTTTTGATTCTGAACTTCTCACTATATAAATTATTTATATTATAATTTTTTTTATTATATATGTGCGAGAGATAGAAAGTTTTAAGTTTCATAAAAATATATTAATTGAGGGTTTATTGAGATCAATTTATTATTTATCAACAATTTATTTTAACCTCTTAATGTTCACTGTTAAAAAATTTTTTATTGAAAATTAATTTTTGAACTCTTTAACTGATAAAAAGTGATTTATGATGTCAATGGTTGATTCTTGAACTCTGTCTACAAGCAACTCCCAAAGCTCACAACACACACGGTTATGAATTCATTCATAACTATGTATAAAATCATCTATATTTATTGTTGCTGCTTTTTCTTGAATGAACTATTGTGATAATAATAATAAAAAAACTGTTTAATTGTCAAAACAATTATACGAGACAGAAAAAATATAATTTTTGTGAAAAAAAAATTTTCTTTTATAATTTTTTTTATGATTATTTATTTTTATTATCTTGTAATTAAAAAAAAAAAAAACAGAATCTAAAAGTCATCAGCTCCAGCAAAGTAACGCAGCAGACAACAAACTAGGAACAATGACCAGCTATAGCAGCCATTCAACCAGCAAAGGCGACAGCTTCCACCAAACAAATCCCATGCAGCAAGCACTAGCCCAAAGGATCAGCCGATACAAATAGCTAGAGGATAAGGTCAGCAGCAACCTCATCAAAACCAGCATACTGCGCAGCAATGACCAGGACCATTGAAACAGGCTCCATTTAGCAAACTTAATATGTAGTGTTTGAAACAGGCTCCATTTTTATGAAAGGGTGGGGATTAAAAAAGAGGGACATAAATGAAAAATGTGTCAAGCATGGGTGGCGTGTCATAAGTTTTGAAAAAGATGCATTTTGGTCCTTGAACTTAAAAAATAACGTAAATTATACAATTTTGATACCTTAATATTTTTCAAATTCAATTTTGGTACAAAATTTTACTTTATAGTCTCTAATTGAGAGGAGAAAGAGAGAGAGAGAGGTAGCTAAAGTTTTATGGTTGAGAGAGAGACATGTCGTTGATATCGATTTAGGCTACCAAAATGGACTATATTTATATCAAATTATTACTTTTGATGAGAGGGGCTCATATTAAGTGTTTTTTTTTTACTTTTAAAATTCGTGAAAAGAAAAAGATCCGAGCTACAGTTGATTTTGATTTTTAGAACGGTTTTTTGAGGCTACAAATAGGTCTATCATGATTCTTTAGGTGTTTTAGATCAAAATAGATTGAATTTTTTTTTAGTTAAAACAAACCTTGTGCCCTGATTTTCCAGTTACTACAGTAGCCAAAATCTGGGCAAGATCAGATGACACGTTTTTTGTCTTAGTAGGCGACGTGTCATCCACCTCAAGTGCAGTAGCGCAAGACCTAACAAAATGCGCTAGGCGATCTAGCCTGGCTCGCCATGCCTAGTAATACTGACTTTTTTTTCCTAATTGTTTTCCAATGAATGCTTCTTTTTATATGTTTTTTTTTAAATTATTTATATTTAGATTAATATACATTCTCTCATTTATTTTGTTTAGAGAGCCTCTATTAAATGGTCACTATTTTTTGGTTATATATATTTAATTTTTGAAGATGTTTTTCTGATTTATCTATATTTTTTTTTATCTTTTGTATGAATGAACTATATTTTTGATAATATTTTTTTTACTATCAAATAATATTTCTAATATGTCTAGCCTTGCATAATATTTTTTTTATTTTATTCAATCAATTTAATGTGTTTGTCTATTTTTATTATCGTTTGATTGAATAAAAAATATATTATAATAAATAAAATGCAACAAAAATAATCAAGTAAATATCTCATCTTACGAGATTAAATATTTTGATCTACACATGTCTTTGGATTTTTCAAGTTTTATTTTTAAATATCATTAATAAATTTTTATTTATTTATTAACATATATAGTTCTTGGTTTATTTGATTACATGCATACATAAACCTTGTGATTTGCACTAAAAAATTTCAAACTATATAAGTGAGTTGAAAAAACCTACATATATAATTTTTTTATAGGAAATTAAAATAATTGACCCGCGGTAGAGTGTAAGTCATATAATTAGTACTTCTAATTTGTGTAACCTTACATAATATTTATTTTACTTTATTTAATAAATTTTATATTTATTTATTTCTATTATTTTTTGATTAAATAAAAATTTGTAAGGTTACACAAATGTGCGTGTTGTCACGCTTAGACAATTCCCATGGTCCGCAAAACAGCTAACTAAACCACGGTTAAATCCTAACTGTAGTCAAACAAACCGAACCGAATCATGGAATCAACAAAAAGAATAAACCCTAACAAACACTTGTCAGGTTCAAATCCACGGCTAAAACCAACCCACGTTGACGGTCAGATCTCTTCCTAACCGCCTCGCCTCCCATTATGTGCACGTTACTTAAAACTAGGGTTAGCTAGATAAATTTCTCCTCGCACCAATTAAAAAAACAAATCCCTAATTTCTCCCTTTTGATTTCCTGTCAAGATCGCTAAATCTTCTCTGGATTTCCCTTCGATCATGGAGATGGAACACGTGACCATCTTTCCCATAACACACCTGGATCGACCTAGGAAAAGACCTCGTTTCGGCTGGGACGTGCCTCAGGTATCATCAGCTCTTTTTTTTTTTTCATTTTGTTCTTGACGTGAAAGATCTAAAATATTTTATTGTGTTTTGAATTTAGTTCCGGTTCTCTTGTTTTTTAAATATCGGATCTTGACTTTTGATTTTAGATCTGTTTCGATTAGTTCTTATCTGTTTATGGTTATTCTTTCGCAGATCATTATTTTGTATACGGATTATATTGATGTTGGTTTATAAAATTAATTGAATAGTTATTTTTTCATTATTTTCCACAAAAATCAAGATGCTAGATTAATATTGTATTTTTATTACTATATTATATATGCTAATAAATGTTTTATTTGCAGAAAAATAATTAATTGGATTAAAGTTTTTATTTTAATTTAAAAATAATTAGGTAAGATATGCTGAAAGTTGTTAAGGTAATTCAGACCTAAATCTTGTGCTAAAAATGAAGATTTCTTCTATTCATAATGTTAGCAATATTATTTGATTATGTAATTTTTTGTTTCTCTCACAAATGAGTTTTTGGAAAAGAGAAAGGGGATGCCGAGGGTATATGAAGCTATCAGGTGAAAAATTTTGATTTTATATCTTGAGTGGTACATAAATGGGTGGCTGTGTGTAGGCTCAGGTAGGGAATTTTTGTGGACAAGAGGTTGGGAATGTAGCAAGCTATGCATCTTCAGGAGCAATCTCAGACCATACTAATTCTCTGTTTGTTAAAGGAGTGGCTCAAAATGGTTCTCCCCCATGGAGGGAAGATGACAAGGATGGCCATTACATGTTTGCGCTTGGAGATAATTTAACTTCTCACTGTAATTACACTTTACCATCCATACCTTATAAACAATGAATAGGTTTATATATAAGGTCCTCAAGTTGCAAATCTTTTGCCACTGGGGCTTTCAAGAATTCTTTTCCACCAATTATGGATTTAATAGTGTATCAGTTAAATTTGACTTTGAATCGTTTGATGCATTAGAGTCCCTATTAACGAGTAAAAATAGGACTGAGTTTTTCTTTTGACATGTTAATCGTGATGGTTGCTGACTGAGTGTTTTTCCCCTCTTCCTTACAGATAAGATACATAACAAAATGGGAGAAGGTATGCCCTGTCACGTATTTGCATTCCTCATTGCTGTGAGGTTTAGTTTTTGTTCATCTGACCTCTTGGATTTATACTGTTTGCTCGATGTATAGGCACCTTTGGTCAGGTTTTGGAATGCTGGGACAGAGAAAGAAAGGAAATGGTTGCCATCAAAATTGTACGTGGCATCAAGAAATATAAGGAGGCAGCCATGATAGAAATTGAAGTGCTGCAACAGCTTGGTAAACATGATAAAGGTGGCAACCGGTGAGTTTTCTTGACCTACCTCTTACCTGATTTATTGCCAATGCCAACCATGTGACCTGCTTATTTATGCCTCTTTGTCTATGGTTAAATGGGTTTATTCCTTGCAGTTGTGTGCAAATACGGAACTGGTTTGACTATCGTAACCATATCTGTATTGTAAGTATATATGATTAGTTTCTGATGGAATGATTTCCTCAATTCACAAATAATTTGGGGGTTAAGACTTCTGGGTGAATGTAAATGGTTTTAACAGGTATTTGAGAAGCTTGGACCAAGCTTATACGATTTTCTTCGCAAAAACAATTATCGCTCATTTCCTATTGATCATGTCCGTGAGATTGGCAGACAACTGTTGGAATGTGTAGCATGTGTGTAGTAATTACTTTAGCTAGTCTCTTTTCATGCATCTTTTATCTTTTTTCTTTCCCTTCTATCTTTTTTTTAATCAAATGTTAAGTTCTTAGCTATGTGGAAATACATAATGAGATTAGCTAATGTATATGTTTTAGGGAGATTTTCTGTTTTGGTAGTTCTCTTTAGAGTAGGTAGTTGTATTCTTAGGCTAGATTAAGTAAAGAGTAGTCTAGTATTTCATTTACTAATGTTGCTTCTGTACTTAAAATCTTGCAGTTATGCACGACCTTCATATGATTCATACTGATTTGAAGCCTGAGAACATACTCCTAGTTTCTTCTGACTATGTAAAAGTTCCTGATTACAAGGTGATGCTTAGCTTTTTACCTTGCTATTTATGCTGTGCTCTGGCCATGCTTTATGGTTTTCATGTGGCATTTGCTTTATCCTTGTCAACTCATTCTGGATGAATTGGTTTCTTAAGGCCGCTGACATATGTTGCTATGAGCAGAACTCGACTCGCTCTCCAAAGGACAGTTCTTACTATAAAAGAGTCCCAAAATCAAGTGCCATCAAGGTGATTGATTTTGGTAGCACTACCTATGAGCGTCAAGATCAGAATTACATTGTATCAACACGACATTACCGAGCACCAGAAGTTATTCTTGGTAATACTTTTGTTATTTGTCCTTTTTTTAAAACTTTTTTTTTTTGTAAATAATTGGAGATTACAAGTTTCAATTTTCAACACAGGACTTGGATGGAGTTATCCTTGTGATGTGTGGAGTGTTGGTTGCATCTTAGTGGAGTTGTGCACAGTATGTTTCTGAACTTTGCATTTCTACTTTTCTACTGTAGCAAATGCAAATGATTTTGGTACAACTTTGCATCTGTTGAACAGGGCGAGGCTTTATTTCAAACACATGAAAATTTGGAGCATCTTGCAATGATGGAACGTGTGCTTGGTCCTATGCCACAGAATATGCTGAAGAGAGTGGAGTGAGTTATATATCATATCTGCAAATTGATATATAATCATATGTTATTATTTCAGCTTTTGCTTAATCCTATCTTGTGCTTTCTCAGTCGACATGCTGAGAAGTATGTTAGAAGGGGTAGATTGGACTGGCCAGAGGGAGCTGCTTCAAGAGAAAGTATCAAAGCTGTTTTGAAGCTACCTCGACTCCAGGTTTGTATTTTTTTTGATATCCCTATGTTTCTGTGAGATCAGTTATTGCTGAGGATTTTGTTTTTACTTTGTTCTATTCTCACGATCTCTTGTATGCATATGTTTTTTTTTGGCAGAATCTAGTAATGCAACATGTGGACCATTCAGCTGGAGATCTTATACATCTCTTGCAAGGATTGCTCAGGTACGATCCCATGGACAGGTTAACAGCTCGAGAAGCTCTCAGACATCCCTTCTTTGCAAAAGATCATCGTAGGATTTGAGGAATGGACTGGCTTGTTGATTGTCTGCTGAAATTGTTGCTGCAAACAACGGGGGCATTAGTCCCAGGATATTTGAATGTGTTGTAGCAAGCTGCTAACCCAACTCCAAGAGTGTACAGTATGGAAATCTATTGAGAATGATAAATAGAATGTTGATTTGCAAGCAGCCTGTCTAATTCCTCGTTATTTTTGATTTAACAGTCCTCGTCATTCTAACCTCGGACTCGAATTTTGAACGTCTCTCTTTCACAAGTGACAAATGAAATCTAGAAAATCCCCGAATCCTTCATAAACTGGCTAGTAAAAAAGCTGCAGCAGAAAATTAAGCTGATCCTTGCGCTCCTTAAACATCGTGCAGGGTGTTAATTGATGAATCTTGATTTTTTGAAGCCAAAATATGTAAAATATAGCTGCTACAGTCCTCTGAAGAAACAAGTTTTGCTCGTTTCCAGCAGCTCTTGTCCGTGATCATGATATTTGGCAAACTACTGTTGGACTGACAGAAAGAAGTCCTAAAATAGAAAGAAAAAAAACTTGTTTACAGTGTTAAAATCTCGTAGCATTTTTGTAAAATTTCAAATATCCTTCAAGACCAATATAAACAAATCATAATCCATAATACTTCTTAGAACTTTGAATAAAACAATGTAGTAAAGAAGTAACATTAAATCAAGATTAAAAAGAAAGCTTTACGGAAACAAACAAGATACTCGATATAGTTAATATGCTAATAGAAACTAAAAAAGAAGGGTGAATTCTATCAAATCAGTGAGAGAATAACATTTAATATACATCTTGGATATAAATTATATAGTTAATATGCTAATAGAAACTAAGAATTTGAATGTAATATTAAAAAGGAAGGGTGAATTCTATCAAATCAGTAAGAAAATAACATTTGATATACATCTTAGACATTATAAATTGTAAGTCGCACACACACATGCACACACCCATACACTAAGCATATTAACACATGGTAGTGAAATACATGTCTAATTAGATAATAGATAATATATGAAATCCTAAGGTTTCTAGAATAGAGCACTGTGAGATGATTATTTGCGCATAAAAATTAATGTCTCTCTCACCAGCTAGGTATACAAATACAATGTGCACAAATACTAACTACTCTCTATTAATACCAATATCAACATAAACATCAAGATCTTACTTGATTTTCCAACTTCCACTAGCCTTTACAAGAAACAAGAAAAATAACCTCCATACAAAACCCTTAAAAGTTCCTTAAAATCCTTGCATACAACCTTTTACTGGTTGTGTGAGGGGGGCGAGAGGCTAGTTTAATCTGGTTTATTAAGTCTGATCTAGCTTGAAAACGAACCAACAATGCTTTAGATTCACCAATCTCAAAACTGACATTCTCATCCAATAATCTATGTAACTCTCTCATTAAAGGTCTCGTTACCTTTGAATATGAGCCAAACTACACATAGACCATAGACATTTCGCTCGAGGCATCAACAATAACATTTGCCTTGTCTAGGTGATATTAGATCATACAATCATAATCAATTAACAATTTTATCCACCTCTAGTTTATTATTTGTTGCATCTATTGCTAAGTTAAATGTCAAATATGTAATTGTTTAATCTCTCTAATCTACGAAACAACTAAAAATTAATGATTTGCTGCATCAGAAATTAGTAAATCCTAGAAAGAACTTTCAACTAAATTAAATGCAACTGCTTGTAGTTGCTTGTATTTGTGTTGTTTAGCTTCATCAATCTCTCTAATTTTTAAGGTAGCTACTAGATTAAATTTTAAGGCTTGTTTTATGTTATTTATGTTAAGTAATATTTATCTAGTTTTATTTATTAAGGGTAGAATAGTATTTTCAGTTTAACCTATATATAATTCCTTTGTATTTAGGTTAACTTAAGCACTCATAATAAACATCTTATTGAGAATTCTAGCCTCCTTTTATGTTTGATCTGAATTTCTTTAACATGGTATCAGAGCTTAGTTGATCGAACCCTTGGCTTGTTAATTTTATGAAACTCGCTGTCCTTGTAGAAATCATGTTCACCAATGTCAGAGCCACTGCTCGTATCAAAATCGTTATCATCATCCACTTCATTCCCTGTAAGATGTTCCAGCACGCTCAATGCATTCCTTTGAAGCTTAACTTCATATTCATTTTTCAAAACATCAGACATTGGTTGTTTGACCTATTAAAAGATGAAGGATGAAGATCAAGTTTTGTGCTTGCGGCTGAAGAATTAATATCTGAAACTTTATTTTAGATTCTTCAGCTTCTTCAATTTGGTATTTCTGTCTGTCTTTGCAATTATTTTGGTATTTCATCTTCTCTTCAGTTTCTGCAATTTGGTATCAGCTTCTGCAAATTGGTATTTCTGTTCTGTCTCTGCAATTGTTTTGGTATTTCGTCTTCTCTTCAGTTCTGCAATTTGGTATCAGCTTCTGCAAATTGGTATTTCTGTTCTATCTCTGCAATTGTTTTGGTATTTCATCTTCTCTTCAGTTTCTGCAATTTGGTATCAGCTTCTGCAATTTGGTATTTATGTTCTGTCTCTGCAATTGTTTTGGTATTTCGTCTTCTCTTCACTTTCTGCAATTTGGTATCAGCTTCTGCAATGTTTTGGTATTTCGTCTTCTCTTCAGTTTGTGCAATTTGGTATCAGCTTCTGCAATTTGGTATTTCTGTTCTGTCTCTGCAATTGTTTTGGTATTTCGTCTTCTCTTTAGTTTGTGCAATTTGGTATCAGCTTCTGCAATTTGGTATTTTTGTTCTGTCTCTGCAATTCTTTTGGTATTTCGTCTTCTCTTCAGTTTCTGCAATTTGGTATCAGCTTCTGCAATTTGGTATTTCTGTTCTGTTTTTGCAATTCTTTTGGTATTTCGTCTTCTCTTCAGTTTCTGCAATTTGGTATTTGAATTAACTTTCTGCAAGAAAAATAAAAAAATTTGGAGTGATATTTTGTCTTCTGCTTCTGCACAATTTGGTATTTCGACTTTCCTACAGCTTTTGTCATGGCATCTATTTCGAGATTGTTTGGTTACGTTGGTTACTTGCTGATATGAGAGTTTTATTTTCTCATCCTACTCCTATGAATTGTGACAACCAGAGTTCTATTCAGATTGCTCACAACTCGGTTTTTATGAGCGAACTAAGCACATTGAGATCGATTGTCATCTTACTCGTCATCATCTCAAGCATGACACCATTACTTTGCCTTTTGTTCATTCTTCCTTGCAGATTGTAGATTTCTTTACCAAGACACATTCCATATCTCGTTTTCGTTTTCTAGTTGGCAAACTCTCGATGCTTGTAGATGCCGCATCGTGAGTTTGAGGGGAGATGTTAAGTAATATTTATCTAGTTTTATTTATTAAGGGTAGAATAATATTTTCAGTTTAACCTATATATAATTCCTTTGTATTTAGGTTAACTTAAGCACTCATAATAAACATCTTATTGAGAATTCTAGCCTCCTTTTATGTTTGATCTGAATTTCTTTAACAATTTAGTAGTTAGGATTAATTAGATTTCTTGTTTTCTAATTGACTATAGTTAAGTAGAGATAGGAAAATAGTTCTAATGATAACTATTTAAAGTGCGAATATATATATATGCATCGATGATCAGTTGTAAAAGATTCGATAATGAATGTTGACTTGGACCAAGAATTATTCTTTTGATTGATTTCAATATTTTAATTTGATTTTTTTCTTAGTTATTTTCTTTAAACTGTTTTTTCATACTCAAAACCCCATCTTTGTTTGCGTAGTACAATATTATGGTAGATTATTTTTGTGGAAACAATAAATACTCGCAGTATTATTTTTTTGTTAAACAATCTTGGTTTTATTTTTAGTTGCATGTGACAGCACACCAACTATATATATCAAACTAAAATAGAAAAAGGTACAAATTAAGAAAAATAAGTGTCCTTATTCTATTAGAAAGTCTCCTTTCCTCCTCCTTAGCATTTATAGTAATAAAAAGGCTATAATAGGCAGGCATTTGTTTCCCCCGCAAGCGGAAATCTGCAACCTAGCTAGCAGTTATATTGGCACTGAATCTATAAACAATGACGCAACATTGTTTTTCATTACTTGTCCAACATGGGTATACCCATCTTCCTCCTTGTAAATGACATCCATGACTCTCGAAAGATTGAGAATGCGTTCAAGCAGAGGCATAGGCACAGCGGTAGGTTTGAGACACTCTTCATTTATATCCTTCCAAGCATTGACGACTTGCATGTGAAACTCTTTATACACTTCTTGTTCCGAGAGACCATATTGCCTTATGTAGCATTCAACTCCTGAGGCAGCATGTCCTCTCTCCTGTTCAAACTGAAAAGTACACATAATAAGATTAAAAGAAGCTCAGACCTTTATGACATGACATGTAGAGGGTGGAGTTTTTGTATTGGTTGGAAATACAAAACCGTAGAAGCTATAATTAATTAGTAAAGCAATCCATAAATTGACGTAAAAATAAATGTATCAAACTTCTACCATATTTATGGCATCAATGTAATTAGTTGTTTATTTCCTCCTCAACAATCCATGCAGTTCATCCATTTCCAGACTATCATGTTATCCTAACTCCAACAGCTATTACTTTCAATGAATTTCAAACAATCTTTACTTAAATGTTTTTTAACAAATTAAAATAAGCTCATACCTTATGTGATTTTACATCATCCATGAGTCTGCTAATTGTTTCTGAGGCTCTAACAATTTTAGGGCGATTGAACACCCAGTCAAATGCTTGCTCGGTCACCATGTCGCCCATGCCAATGAAAGACACGGTTGCGAGCAAGCAATAACCCGACGTTACTAGAGCCACCTGCATATATTCTTCTATCGTTGGGATATGATTTTCATGGAACCATTTGGCTTCGTTAAAGTAGGCATGGACTAGAGCTTTCATCTGTTATACATCGTAGATATAAAAATCATTACTAAGTTAAACATAATAGAGTAATTTCTATAACATAGTATATTAGTATTTGATAGGAGAGAGTCAAGAGTGTGGCGCATACTGCTTCTTTTCCAAAGTGGACTCTGTAGGACCATCCCTCCTTCGCCACTTTTTCCTCAATTTCACTGTAAACATTCAATACTGCCTCATAACATATTTTCATGTAATCTGGAAGCTGGTGCATGCTTTTTGTGTCCCACCTGAAAATTAAGTTTCCAGGTTTTTGTAATCGCATTGTAACCGTTATTTGTCTCTTAATTAAGGTCTGCTTAAAAAAAAAATCAAATAAAATAAAAGAGCCGTTTCCAGGCAACAAACCTGTCAATTGCTTCTGTGAAATGTTCCAGCTCTTCAAGGGTGCCATAAACATCATAGATGTCATCAATAGTCGATGCCATGGCTATTACTTTGGTAAGTATTTTCCTAGCGAGGGAGTACTGAGGCTCAAAATATACACCTACTATCCAAAAGAAGCACTCGACCACCCTGTCCCTTGCAAAAGGAAGCCTTCTAGCAAAGTCCAAACCCTTCCACCACCTGAAGACAAATAAAATATTGAGCACTATCTGAAGAAGTAAATAGCTTCACAAGTAATCCTCAAAAAAAGAAAAAGAAAAAGAAAGAAAGGCGCTTATGCACGCATTACAACTTGCTCTCTGCGTCAATATTCATTTTAACATGTCAACGTGCATTCATTCTAAATTTGGATACAAGTATCACCTTGTAATTTCTGCAAGCTCTTCTTTATGTAATTCTTGCACGAGATTGAAATTCAACTTTGCAAGCCTTAGTAAAGTTTTGTTACATGACGGCTCGTCCTGATAGATAGAAATGTAGCGCCTGCTCTCCAGTCTTGGAACGCCCCTTTGGATGGGCTGCTTTAGGGCATGAGAAACTTTTGCTGTTAGTGGACAGTCTGGACTAGTTGCCATGGACTTGAGGTGGATGGTTGTGAAAGCAAGGGCCTCATCAAGAATATCTTCTCCATGCACCGCTAGATGTGCTGCTTCATAGAGACCTAGGATGCCTCGAACATCATTGGATTGCTTGAAATAACCTTTGTCATCTTTGAACTTGTTGAATATATCTGAATTAAATTACCAAACAAATGGACTTGAAAATTTGTATGAAGATTATGTTATGCACATTTCTTATAACAAATGGCCATACATATACTAATTACCACATGAAACGTTGTAGCCATGTTGTCTTAGCAGTCGAAAACCAAGAGCAGTGTTGTAGAGGTCATCATCTTCCATATCAATACGGTTATTGTAGATATGCTGTAGTGTTTCTTCTATCTCTGTTTCAAAGTGGTAAGCCACACCTAGGCGCTGGATTGCATCTATAAGATCCAGCTGTTGTGATGAATTACTAGCTGCAGCCACGAGTTCCCTCTTAAATTGTTCCCTCAGCTTTTCAATTTCTTGCAATTCAACGGTTTCATGCACCTGCTTTAGTTACCATATTAATTAAACGCATCATTAAATTTCTTAAAGGGAGAAGAAAATAACAAAGAATCATACACACACACACACACACAGTATTGTCCTTTTTGCTTGCAATGACCTTGTCTTTGGGGAGATGGGAAATGAATTGATCACCCCAAATGCTTGGATGAAAATTGGCTGTCCGGCGAATAATCTCATTATGATGAGCTTCAGGAGTAGACATGTTGCTTCGGCAAGGATGCTCAATAGATGGCTAGTTTTTTATCGGTTAGGGAAATAGAGCAGTGAACAACAGTTGCAGAGATCAGGTGTATTTATAGGCAGCTGAGGGGGGTTTCGGTGTTTATTAATCACGTGAGGATATATATAACGCCAATTGATACAAATCTCTCACTTTAAGTTAAATTAAAAAGAGAAAGAGATGGTCCATAGTATTTGACCTGAATTTCAACACCTTCTGTTTTAATTACTTTAAGTTTGAGAAGCGAAACCTTGTGTTAAACATGGTTGTTGTATGGAGAGCCATAAAGCTATTATAATATACATAAATAAAGGCTACCGCGATTGCACTGTCTCCTCTCGTTTTCCATCCTTGGCCACTCGGTAACCACGTTTTTTTGTCTCCATTTCTTTTCCTCTCTCCCTCCTCCGACAGCCTTATTAAATTTAAAAGCAAACTAGGTGGTGTCGCAATGATAAAAGCTTGGATCAAGAGGTTTGTTTTCTTTGTAGTTTCAGGTTCGAATCTTATGGTTACTCATATGATAGCTACTGGAGACTTACATAATTGTTAACTTCAGGACCCGTGGGATTAGTCGAGGTGCGCGCAAACTAGTCCGGACACCCACGTTAAACTTAAAAAAATAATTTTAAAGCACGACACCCCCCGCTAGCCCGGACACCCACATTAAACTAAAAAATAATAATTTTAAAGCACGACACCCCAGTGAAAGTCAGCTGAGGGGGGTTTCGGTGTTTATTAATCACGTGAGTGTGTGTGTGTCTATATATATATATATAATGCCAATTGATACAAATCTCTCACTTCAAGTTAAATTAAAAGGAGAAAGAGATGGTTTAAAATATTTGATCTGAATTTCAACACCTTCTGTTTTCTTCACCTTATCCCATGAGTAACAATCCCTCTACTTCATCTCAACTTTACTCTACTACTAATCACTCTCCAAGTATGGTCTCTGTTTCTCCAGGTACGGTGATCTTATTGTCAGTGGACTCCTCTCCTATTGTGTCTTCATCTTGGCCTTTTAGTAGTCCTACCTTGGGTCCTTCCTCTGGCTCTTCTCCTGGCTTGAATTTGGTAGTTGATTTATCTAATTTTGATCTTCAGCAGGTTTCTCATAGTCCGTCAATTCTGCCAGCTGACTCCTCTCACAACCATCACATGACACTTCATCCTCGCCACCCAAAACAGGTGCATCTTAGTGTGTCTCAATCCTCTGCTCCTGTATGTCTTGCTCAGTCCCCTGCTCTCGTGTGTTCTGCTTCTCCTGAGCATGAACCCCTCACGTTCAAAGACGCTTCTCAGCATTTGGCATGGTAGCAAGCTATGCAAGATGAGATTCGAGCTTTGCAATCTAATGGTATGTGGACTCTAGTTCCTTATTGTTCCTCTATGAATGTTGTTGACAGTCGTTGGGTCTATAAAATCAAGTGGCGAGCAGATGGTAATATTGACAGGTATAAAACCCGTCTTGTTGCCAGAGGTTTCACTAAACAAGAAGGAATAGACTACCTCGAGACTTTCAGTCCGGTTGTTAAGCTTGCAACTGTGAGGTTAGTACTTACTATTATTGTGTCCCGTGGGTGGTTTATTCATCAACTTGTTGTTCACAATGCTTTCTTAAATGAGATTCTTCAAGAAGAGGTGTATATAGAGCAACCACCTGGTTTTTCTCACCCTACTTTATCATCTCATGCTTGTCACTTGCATAAGTCTATCTATGGTTTAAAATAAGCTCCCCGGGCATGGTATACCAGACTCAGTGACTATCTCATTTCTCTTGGTTTTCATGCCTCTAATGCTGACACCTCTCTGTTTATTTACTCTGATGGCCATGATCTCATTTACTTGCTTGTGTATGTGGATGACCTTCTGCTTACTGGAACAATTCAACTCTACTATGCCACTTGATTACCTTACTGAATTCAGAATTCAAAATTAGGGATTTAAGCTTTGTGCATTATTTCTTGGGGATTGAAGTCACCAAGACTGCCATGGGACTTATGCTCTCACAACATAAATATACTCTCGATATCATTCAGCAAGTTCGTATGTCTTCGTGTAAAGTTGTCGACACGCCTGCTTCATCCTCATCTAAGATATTGTTGACCTCGGATACTCAGTATTCTGATCCTACCTGTTATCGATAGATTGTTGGTGCTTTACATTATCTCACTTTTACTCGCCCAAATATTTGTTATGCTGTTAATAAAGTCTGTCAATTTATGCACTCGCCTACCAATGGCCATTGGTCTCTTGTCAAAAGAATTGTCTGGTACCTCCAAGGAATGGCATCTTATGGTTTGCACATTACTTAGGGTTCCTCTCTTTCCTTACATGATTTTACAGATGCTGATTGGGCTGGTAGTCTTGATGACATAAAATCCACTGATGGCTACTTGGTATATCTCGGCTGAACACCTATTTCTTGGAAGTCTGGAAAACAACACACAGTGGCTCGTTCATCGACTGAAGCCGAATATAAGGCTCTTGCGGATGGTATTGCTGAGATTTTATGGATTCGGGCTCTGTTGTCAGATCTTTATTTTTCCTCTGATCCTATGAATATCCTTTGATGTGATAATTTGGGTGCTATCTACTTGTCTGTCAATCCTATCTTTCATGCTTGCACTATGCAAGCTGAAGTCGATTATCACTGTTGTTACTCAATTTTTGACCCACCTTTTTGATAAAATTTTCGGAAAATCCAAAAATAGCGAAAAACAATGAAAATCTAAAAAAATACATTTTTAATATATTTGCATCGTTTTTAGCATTTTCAACGTCGTCTAAAAAAGAATTTAAGTTTTCAAAGGTTTTTTGAATGCGTTCGACTTTTCACGCGTCATTTTTAAAATCATTGATTTTCCTCATTTAAGTCGACGTTGATATTGCTCGTTTTAAAAAAAATACAAAAAAATAAGAAAAATTAAAATTTACAAAAAAAAGAGAGAGTTGAGGACCAATTTTGAGGCCCAAGCAACATTTTGCCTATAAATAGCTGCCTTCAACACAAACCTAAAGGAGGGGGGTAATTTGGAATTTTAGGGGAGGCAACAGAAAGGGAGCAAACCCTAAAAAACTGAACATGACTGCTCCCTTACGAAAAGCAGGAGCCGCCAGCCCCCCACCATTTGATTTTTTCTCTTCTCCCTCAACTGGCCGCCAGCCCCCCCAACCCCCGTGGGTCTGATTTTTTTTCTCTTCTTCCTTCCCCCTCAGCCACGACCTCTCCCCTTTTCCAGCACCAGCTCCATTTTCCTTCTCCGACAACACACCCGAACACCCCCCCTCCAGAATTTTTCTTCTCTTCCCCTTTCAACCGCTGCTCCTTCTCACACCCACAGCCACAGCCCCCCGAGAGCCCCTCTCCCTCAAGCTCTCCGATTTCCCTCCATCAAGCCACACAGCAGCAGCAGGAGTCCCGTTCATAGCCTCCTCCCACCGAAGGATCCAGGGGCGGCTGATAGCAGCAGCATCCCCCACGGACCTAGATCGATCTGCCGCTCCTTCCTCCTCTACTCCTCCAGCCACTCACTGCACAGACCCGACGATCTCCTCCCAATCAGCACAAAACCCGCCAACCAGACAGCCTTCCCCAAGGGCAGCTTCAGCTGCCATGGATGACAGCACCACCGGCCGGATCTGCGACCAGCAGAGGGAAACAAACTAAAAGGAAGAAATAAAACAGAGGATAATCAGATCTAGAGAGGAAAGAAAAATTTGAACTGACTGCCTTGTGTGTATTTTTTGGGTTTTTGCAGGTGACAGTGACTCCACCGCCGGCGTGGGAAGACGGAGGGGAAGAGGACATTGTCGATCCCCTGTTCGTTTGAGCTTCTAGTGGCGGCGCGTGAGCCCACGCGCCGCTAGTGGCGCGTGGAAGGACGCGCCACCACTGTTCTTGCACTTGCAGAAGGGCTTCCCTGCAATTTCTGGAGTTTTAGGGACTGTTTTGTAATTTTTAGATTATGTTATTGTAATATTATTGTAATTTTTGTTTAGTTTGTTTAGAAATTGTATTTTGTATTGTGGATGTAAAAAAAAAAGAAAAGAAAGAGAAAATAATAATAGAAAAAAGATGTGTGTGTTTGTGTATTTTTTTATGTATGTTATTGAATCAAAAGAAAAAAAATAAATTTAATATTTTAATTTATATGCACAAATATCTAAAGGACAGATAAAAATTATGTTGTATTTTCCATAAAAATATAGAACATGTATCTACATATATTTTGGGAACTAATAACTGATTTATCAAAGCCTTAGAATTGGGCTAAAACTTTAATTTTTTAACACATCAAGTTCACGAAGCAGCTTACCTCAGGTAAGGTGCGTTAGGGGTGCTAATACCTTTCCTAACCACAACCAGTCCCTTACCCGTGAATTTCTGACAAGACCAGTACATCCGGTTTTCTAGTAGCCTTCAATTAAATACTAGGTGGCGACTCCCAACGATGTAATCAAAGCAAGAAAGAAACGAGAAATGGAAAAATCGCCAACCGATGCCGCGCGGATTTTAACGTGCGACAGAATGACGACTCCACTAGGGAAGGTATTGTTTTCAACATTATTGGACTAAGGTTTGTATATTTGATGTGTTTATGTTTTTGAATTGTTTTTTTATCCATTCATTTTGTAGAATTGTCTCATGCATCACATAGTGTAATTTTTTAAAAGCACACACAAGCTTCAGGTTAGGAGGGGGACTAGCAGCTTACTTTACGACTTTTAGTTAAGGTTTAAGTTTGTGTAAACCCCAACTCTTCGTTGAGTGCTTAGACTGGTAACAATTGGTACATGTGCCATCTCATTACCTACTGGGCCCCTATATTGCCTTCAAAAGGGTGATCACTGGGACAACAAGAGATCCTTTTTAGAGACCAAGTAGTAAACCTACCTTTTGTCTCACTTAAAAAGAGTAGAACCTGCCTTTAGGATTTGTGCTCCGTATACATTGTTTTGCATCAAGGCAAACTCTTCTTGAAGCATCTTGAACTCAAGACTTGTGGGTGACCCAATGGCTGTCACTCAGAAAATTATCATTGTAGAGTTTGGGCAAGAATCAAGATTCTTGTTTCATCATACAAGAGTTACGACCATATGTCACCCCTCAAAGGGCGAGTTCATCATATAGTTTACATGTTAATACATTTATCATACAAGTACCGGGTTGAAAGATAGGTTCCCCCACATAAGTTGTGCTACATGTGATTAAAAAAAACAAGATAATGGAAATGAAGAAAGATGTCAGATAGAGGCTCATTATCAAAATGAAGTTGAGAGCATCAAAGATGAAGTAGCCAGACTCAGATCTACTTGAACAAGTGTTGAGCATCAAATTGAAGTCTGCACAGTCTTCTGTGGGAACACTGTTTGTCCACGTCCGATGGAAGTTACACCTCCTCTTTTCAGTCATGAATAACTGCAGCAATGCCTTCAGTCATCAGCTAATGACAACCTTTGTTCTTGTTCAGTTGCACTGATAATTATTCATCGCCTCTGTATCTTCTAATGGAACCAAATAACTGCTAGCCTTTTGTGCATGGTGCATTAGCCTTCTTTGAGGTTACCCTTACTGTGAGCTTAATTCCAGTTCAGCAGCAAAAAAAAAAAACCATGATTAGACGCTGAACTTCAATGTGGCAGAGCTCTCTCTAAAAAACCCCGTTTATGGCTCTACAAGTGGAGAATGCATGAGGGGATGTAGTACTTTCATACGCTACAAAACTTTACCCCACCAGTTTCAGCACCGAAACATTGTAGTAGGCAGAAAAGCCAGGCCTGAGCTAGAAAACAAGAGCAGATATAGAACTTCACCGTGGCAGAGCTCTCTCTACAGAAATCTGTTTGTGGCTCTGCAAGTGGAGAATCCAAGAAGGAATGGAGTAGTTTCAGATCATCTGCAATTTTCTCCTACCAGTGTCAGCGTGAAAACGCAGAAGTAGAGAAAAGAGACATGTCTGGGCTGAAAAATGGAAAAAAACTGTAACTTCAACCGAGCAGAAATCCCCCCTATAGGTGTTTGTCTGCTGCATCGTCAGTGAGAAATCAAAGAGAAGACAAAAGGAGTTTTAGATTCATTAGGTTCTCTTCCAGTTGAGACAACGAGTGGTTTCACACATCGGTAGTGGCGGTGCTGCATGTTTCTGTGTGCTGCCAAGATTACCTAGATGTTGGAAGGTTTCCAACAATCCTAAAACAACAACCACAACATTGAAGGATTGACATGATGTTGTGAGGATTGCTGAAAGAACTAAACAAGCTAGAAAGAAGGGAAAGATTGAAGGTTCTGGCACGAATTCCAGAACAATGATGAGAGATGAATCAGATGATGACTTTGAAGGTGGGAAACCTTACTTATGAGGTCCAGTCAGATCTCGTTGTAGCATCAAGTGCTCAAGTACCTTTGTCAGGATTGACTTCCCTCTACCATTTGAGTTTATTTACCAGCATCTGCCAGATTCCAGACTTTTTGCCTGACTCCGTTAAATCCCACGCAACCACTGTTTCCTATGTGATATAATCCAAACAGGAGATTTGAATATCACGGGGGGGATTTCAGGCCATTCAGTTGAACAATTGCAAGAATCGAGTCTGGAAGTTGGTGAGCAAAAGACGAGAGGAATCTGTGAAGGAGGTTGTCATTGGCTATATTGTCCCTCGAACACCTTCAGAATGACATGTGATCGAAAGTGCTTGGAAAAACACAGATATTGCCAGAAAAGCTGATTCAAGAATGGTGATGAACTGTCAATCATATTGTTATGGAATTCTGCATTTTGTTTTGGGATCACATCTCATCCTTTACCGAAACATGTCTAATTTTTGTCTCTTTGTTGTTTTGAAATCCAAAGATGTTTAGCATTTCATTCTGACAAAATATTTTGATCAAACTCCAACATGCGATAAAGATTAATCAATCCTGAAGATTAGAGGTGTTTTGATTACAGAAATGACTCGATGATTGTTGAAATGACATGATAAACAACAAGAGGGGACCGAACAAATTTTGAGCTCACACACAAAATTGAACCACACATCATATAGCTAAGTTTTTAGCAGTATGCATAATGACATGTAATGGATTCAGTAGTTATGGACTCGTGAATCATGATTCTTACAAGCCCAAATCATTACACTGGACGAGGTCAAAATTTATCGTATCTAACCGACCTTGCTTGAAATGAGAAAAGGCCATCTTTGATATCCCTTCACTTTCTAAAAATTATATCCCTTGCAGTCCTATTTTGAGCTGGATAGAATATTTTTTTCATATAAAAAAACCTGACTAGGATCACACCCCACACTGGGGGAAAATGAGAGATATTTTGAAGACATTAATGGATAAAGGGAAGGCTTAGAACAAAAGTCCAATGATTGAGAGAAGGCTACAAGAAAACACATAGACTGGGGGCATATAAGAAAATTTTGAGGAAGGCTATAAGAAAGCAAAAAAAAAAAAAAGAACAGAAAGATTGAAAAAAGAAGATGAAATTGCCTTCACTTAAAGACAAGTCAAAGATAAAGAAAGGAGATCGCCTATCAAGTCTATGAAGAGCAAAAGAAATTTCAATCAAGGAAAGGCACAACAAAAGTCAAATAGCAGAAAAAGGACTAAGCTATAAACGTGACTTTTGGTATCCATTATAAAGCCTCTGATGTTATCAGGTGATTAAGGTTGGTTATTCATCAAGGAAAGTTGGATTTGCATTATAATCTATGTTAAGAGAATTCTGATCTTTGATATTAATAAGGTTATATGTCACTTTCTCTATAATGACAACAAGAGAAAGACAGTTGATGAATAATTGATGTTGATCCTACGTCTTTAAAACCCTCAAACACCTTTTGAGCCTGTGAATTTCCTTTCTTTCATAAGTCATGAACCATAGCCTGCATTACGTGCTTTTAAAAGCCCTTTTTAATCAAGTAAGCAAGCTGAACCGATAAATGGCGCTCTCAAAACTTGAAGAGCTTTTCCATAAGGGTCGTGACTTCATGAAATAAGCTATTGGTTATTATGCATGCTGATAAAATAAGTGCTAAGAAGAGAAACAATCTTTCTTGATAAAGCCAGAGTTTTGACTTGAGCATCTTGTTTTTTTTTTTGAAATTCACAAAAAAGGTCACCTCATCACAGACCATCAAAAGATATGCTCAAAATCAGAGTCTAAAATGGATACAATGAACCATGAAAAAAGAAAAGAAAAAAGCCATTTTAGTCTTACAACGGGTCAATTTCTGTTTTTAAAATACTTGATAATCAAAGGACTGTATATTTCGAAAAAAATGTGTGTTGGGTCTTTGATCAAAAAGCTTGATTTTCAAAAGGTCTTTTCAAAAAAAGACATCTCTGATTTCATTTCAACAAACTAGACTTTGAATAGACATGATCTTTGAAGTATGAGAGTTGATTCCAGAACAAAAAGATTGTCAAACAAGAAGAATATCGATCGAATTTGTAAAATCCTTGACAAGAATGACTTCAATACTTCTTGACACTCCTTGAAAAGTTGACCACCAAGGGCAATACAGTGGACCCTGAGAAGGAAAGCAAAAGGTATTCAGATCAGCTGGGGGCAAAGAAAGAATCGAACGATGAGTTGGCGAAGTCCATTAAAGTCATTCCTGGTGATCATAAAAACCATTTGGTTATAGATAGAAGAATGAGCATGTTCAGATCATACTGGGGGCAATGTGGTTCAAAGACAGTCCATGATCTAGTGAACCCCGTCAACAATCGAGAAAACAAAGATGTACTTGAAAGACATCTTCATACCGTCATCTTTTGAAACATGGCTAGCGATCGATGAGGATACACGAATGAATGTAATTGAATGGAAAAAGATGCACACCACCAAGAATGATTGTGGAACAATGCTGCACTTGAAGGACAATCTCATATTGTCATCCTTTGAAACATGGTTATCGACAGATGTTATCACACAACTGTATTGAATGAAGGTTGGAAAGGGCACCCACCACGAAGACTGATTGTGGGACAATTTGTTTTGAAGCTAAATGTGCACTTCATCGCATGAGTATGGGTGATAAAAGCAACATCATTGATGAGGCCAAGACATCTCTTTTCACAATCTGATTAGAAGAGCTGAGGTGAATCTACTGAGAATAACACTGAGCATACAACCATGAGCCTTTATACTGCAAGCTATGTGATGCATGTCTGGATGATTGGATAGTTTCCAAGAAGACTAATGATAACATATACTTGAAAAGTATTGTTTTTAACTGGAGGCAAGTTCATGACTGATTAACAATTTTGATGGATGTTGGCATGATGCACACAATCAATCAGAGGATAATTCTCAGAAGAATCCAGGAGAGAAAATCCTTTATGATGAATCAAGCAACACCACACTTGGGGGTAGAGTCAAGCTTGATAAACGAGAGTAGTAACCGTCGAAGACAGCCTAAGATAGGCACTGCATTTACAACTGAGTGGAAGGCTAGCACGCAAATGAGCCAATGCATCGAAAGAACAAAGAAAGCTTTGGAATGCAAATAAAGGCACCCTATGACGATGGATCATCAAAGAGGGGGGGACCTATATTTCAAATCAGGTAAGGATGCATGCATGTCATCTAACCTCAAAGCACTGCACATACTTGTGATTGTTACAGGAAGATCCTCAATGAAGTCCAGCAAGATTGTGGACAAAGAAAGAATCATTGAGTTGATGATAACAAAGAACCGATTTAGATCCTGGAACGAGAAGAGAATGGGATGAACCCTGCTAGTAGGAGAATCTCAAAGAAACGAGAAGATCAACCCTGTCATTAAGATGAGTCTTCAAGTCAACCCTGCAATCAGGAAGAGCTGTTTGTCAGCCTTATCCTGTCAGGACTTCGCCTGCCAAGTCTTTTTGCCACGTAAGTCATATTTTTCCATCTGGGTAGGTCACCCATCATAATGAGACCATCATCTTCCATTTGGGTAGGTCACCCATCATAATCAGACCATCATTTTTCATTTGGGTAGGTCACCCATAACAATGAGACCACTTCATTTTTTTTCTACCGGGTAGGTCACCCATCACAATGAGACCATCATTTTTTCCACTTGGGTAGGTCACCCATCATAATGAGACCATTTTTAACATTCTTTCATCTGGGTAGGTCACCCATTACAATGAGACCACTTTTTACATTTTTTGGTTTTGGTTAAAGGAGGTCGCTAGATGGGATCTCACGTAGCTTTGGTTAAAGGGAATCGCCAGATGGGATTTCAGGTTGACCGAGCTACATACACAGATTTTGGTTATGGTTAGAGGGGATTGGCGAAAGGAATCTCAGTCTATCCTAACCATACAAGAGTTTCGGTTCTGGTTAGAGGGGATTGGCGAAAGGAATCTCAGTCTATCCTAACCGCATACAGGAGTTTTGGTTTTGGTTGAAGGGGATCGGCGAAGGGGTCTCAGTTCAGCCCAACCACACAGATTTTGGTTCTGGTTAGAGGGGATTGGCGAAAGGAATCTTAGTCTATCCTAAACATAAAGGAGTTTCGATTCTGGTTAGAGGGGATTGGCGAAAGGAATCTCAGTCTATCCTAACCGCACACAGGAGTTTTGGTTCTGGTTGAAGGGGATCAACGAAGGGGTCTCGGTTCAGCCCAACCACAGATTTTGGTTCTGGTTTGAGGGGATTGGCGAAAAGAATCTCAGTCTATCCTAACCATAAAGGAGTTTCGGTTCTGGTTAGAGGGGATTGGCGAAAGGAATCTCAGTATATCCTAACCGCACACAGGAGTTTTGGTTCTGGTTGAAGGGGATTGGCGAAGGGGTCTCAGTTCAGCCTAACCACACAGATTTTGGTTCTGGTTAGAGGGGATTGACGAAAGGAATCTCAGTCTATCCTAACCATACAGGAGTTTTGGTTCTGGTTAGAGGGGATTGACGAAAGGAATCTCAGTCTATCCTAACCGCACAAGGAGTTTTGGTTCTGGTTGAAGGGGATCGGCGAAGGGGTCTCAGTTCAGCCCAACCACACAGATTTTGGTTCTAGTTAGAGGGATTGGCGAAAGGAATCTCAGTCTATCCTAACCATACAAGAGTTTCGATTCTGGTTAGAGGGGATTGGCGAAAGGAATCTCAGTCTATCCTAACCGCACACAGGAGTTTTGGTTCTGGTTGAAGGGGATCAGCGAAGGGGTCTCGGTTCAGCCCAACCACACAGATTTTGGTTCTGGTTAGAGGGGATTGACGAAAGGAATCTCAGTCTATCCTAACCGTACACATGATTTTGGTTCTGGTTAAAGGGGATCGGCAAAGGGATCTCAGTTTAGCCTAACCACGCAGAATTTAGCTTTGGTTAAAGGGAATTGCTAGATGGGATTTCAGGTTGACTGAACTGCACACCGATTTTGGTTGTTAGATCGCCAGATGGGATCTCATGTAAACCAAATCAAAAGGGCAGGTCGCCCTTGAAAATAGACCACTTGGAGTATGTGTGGGCAGGTCGCCCGTGAAAATAGACCAGTGTGAGTGTGTGGGTAGGTCACCCGTGAAAATAGACCACTTTGAGTATGTGTGGGCTGGCCGCCCTTGAAAATAGACCACTGTGAGCGTGTGTGGGCAGGTCGCCCTTGAAATCATCCAAGATAATGAGATTATTTTCGTTTTGTTTTCTTTACAAAGCTTACTATGCGAAACATCGAGGAGTTTTGCTTCGTAAGCATTGTAAAGAGGGGGCATCTGTTGTTACCCAATTTTTGACCCACCTTTTTGATAAAAATTTCGGAAAATTCAAAAATAGCGAAAAACAACGAAAATCCAAAAAAATACGTTTTTAATATATTTGCATCGTTTTTAGCATTTTCAACGTCGTCTAAAAAAGAATTTAAGTTTTCAAAGGTTTTTTGAACGCGTTCGACTTTTCACGCGTCATTTTTAAAATCATTGATTTTCCTTATTTAAGTCGACGTTGATATTGCTCGTTTTAAAAAAAATACAAAAAGATAAGAAAAATCAAAATTTACAAAAAAAAGAGAGAGTTGAGGGACCAATTTTGAGGCCCAAGCAACATTTTGCCTATAAATAGCTGCCTTCAACACAAACCTAAAGGAGGGGGGTAATTTGGAATTTTTGGGGAGGCAACAGAAAGGGAGCAAACCTTAAAAAACTGAACATGGCTGCTCCCTTACGAAAAGCAGGAGCTGCCAGCCCCCCAACATTTGATTTTTTCTCTTCTCCCTCAATTAGCCGCCAGCCCCCCCAGCCCCCGTGGGTCTGATTTTTTTTCTCTTCTTCCTTCCCCCTCAGCCACGGCCTCTCCCCTTTTCCAGCACCAGCTCCATTTTCCTTCTCCGGCAACACACCCGAACACCCCCCCTCCAGAATTTTTCTTCTCTTCCCCTTTCAACCGCTGCTCCTTCTCACACCCACAGCCACAGCCCCCCGAGAGCCCCTCTCCCTCAAGCTCTCCGATTTCCCTCCATCAAGCCACACAGCAGCAGCACGAGTCCCGTTCATAGCCTCCTCCCACTGAAGGATCCAGCGGCGGCCGACAGCAGCAGCATCCCCCACGGACCCAGATCAGACAGCCTTCCCCAAGGGCAGCTTCAGCTGCCATGGATGACAGCACCACCGGCCGGATCTGCGACCAGCAGAGGGAAACAAACTAAAAGGAAGAAATAAAACAGAGGATAATCAGATATGGAGAGGAAAGAAAAATTTGCACCGACTTCCTTGTGTGTATTTTTTGGGTTTTTGCAGGTGACGGTGACTCCACCGTCGGCGTGGGAAGACGGAGGGGAAGAGGACATTGCCGATCCCCTGTTCGTTTGAGCTTCCAGCGGCGGCGCGTGAGCCCACGCGCCGCTAGTGGCGGTGGCGCGTGGAAGGACGCGCCACCACTGTTCCTGCGCTAGCAAAAGGGCTTCCCTGCAATTTCTGGAGTTTTAGGGACTGTTTTGTAATTTTTAGATTATGTTATTGTAATATTATTGTAATTTTTGTTTAGTTTGTTTTGGAAATTGTATTTTGTATTGTGGATGTAAAAAGAAAAGAAAAGAAAAGAAAGAGAAAATAATAATAGAAAAAAGATGTGTGTGTTTGTGTATTTTTTTTATGCATGTTATTGAATCAAAAGAAAAAAAATGAATTTAATATTTTAATTTATATGCACAAATATCTAAAGGACAGATAAAAATCATATTGTATTTTCCATAAAAATGTAGAACATGTATCTACATATATTTTGAGAACTAATAACTGATTTATCAAAGCCTTAGAATTGGGCTAAAACTTTATTTTTTTTACACATCAAGTTCACGAAGCAGCTTACCTCAGGTAGGGTGCGTTAGGGGTGCTAATACCTTTCCTAACCACAACCAGTCCCTTACCCGTGAATTTCTGACAAGACCAGTACATCCGGTTTCCTAGTAGCTTTCAATTAAATACTAGGTGGCGACTCCTAACGATGTAATCAAAGCAAGAAAGAAACGAGAAATGGAAAAATCGCCAACCGATGCCGCGCGGATTTTGACGTGCGACAATCACTTCGTTCGTGATCGAGTTTCTAAAAAGTAAATTGCAATTTTGTTCATCTCCTCCAAGGATCAACTTGTTGATGTTCTTACTAAACCTCTTCCTCATGTGTCCTTCATTTATTTTCAGTCCAATTTTCATGTGGATTCTGCTAATCCTTCAGCTTGAGGGAGCATATTATAGTATGTTTATTATGTATATTTATATTTATTTTGTATTTATCTTATATAGGTTTCTGATGATATGTAATATACTACATGATTAGTATTATGTACAACCCTATTATGCCAGTGTGTGTGTGTGTGTGTTTTGGTGAACAGAAGATATTAATTTGCCAAATTTATTGGTTGTAATATAATTTACTTTTCCTTCCAATGCAAGTAACCGATCTAGCCTAATATTTAATATCATTTACTTTTCCTGGCCTAATATAATTTACTTTTCCTTCCAATGCTAGTAACCGATCTAGCCTAATATTTAGTATCATTTACTTTTCCTGGCCTAATATAATTTACTTTTCCTTCCAATGCTAGTAACTGATCTAGCCTAATATTTAATATCATTTACTTTTCCTGGCCTAATATAATTTACTTTTCCTTCCAATGCTAGTAACCGATCTAGCCTAATATTTATTTAATACATCAGCATTATTTAATATCATTATTGGGACCATTGTTTGTTTAGCTGCGATATCAGTACCTGCGATGATTTTTAACTTTAATTATTTCACTCATGAGTTTACTTTCTTTTTTAATTTTCAGGTCTTAAAAAGTTTTGAAATACTCTAACGCTAATACCATAAAAACAAGTGTAATTTTAGATTTAATTGTTGAATTAGGCTGAAATTTTATCAAATTATTCTAATTACTTATTTATTAATTTTGGGGCAACTAGCTTGCCATTTGTTTTCCTTTACATGCATAAATTAGGTCCGAAGCTGCTACTATTTCAAAATCATCTTTATTTTCCTTGTTTTTGGATTTTTTTTCTTATTTATATTAGAATTTTTAATTTAATTAATATTCTTCTAATTAGAATGCTTTTCTTATATATATTTAAATAGCCTTGGAGGCTACATCTTAGAAGAGAATTAATGAAAAAAACTTTTATAAATATACTAGAGTTCTCTTTATAATTTTCTCTATAATTAAGGGTTGTTATCTTAAACTTGAGTACTGTCATAACCTAATTTTTGACCATTTTATTTTAATTATTATTATTATTAGTTTATTTACTGAAAAGGATAAAAAAATGATGAAAAAACAAGTAAAATAAAATAAATGAAGAATGAATTAAATTTTGGGTTAAAGGCAACATGATTGGAAGTTTTGGGGTTTAATTAAACTTTGGAATTAATCTAATTAATCCAATCAAGTGTTTAATTGGAGAATTGATAAGTTTTGAGACTTAATTAAGCTTGGAATTAATTTAATTAATCCAATTAAGGGTTTAATTGGAGAATTGATAAGTTTTGAGACTTAATTGGACTTGGATTTAATTAAATTAATGAAATCAGGGACTTAATTGCAGAAATAGCAAAGTTTGGGGTTTAATTGGGGTCCAAATTGCAAAAATTAAAATCCAAGGACCGACTTGAAAATCGCGCAGAAATGTAAGGATCCAATTATATTTTAAGCAGGGGTTTGATTGCAAAATTAGAAAAATCACAAGGACCAAATTCGTAGCCAGCAAAACGGGGTCGTTTTGCAACGACTGTTCACCGTCTCTCTACTCTGCAACGGCTCTGCCATTAAAGGCAGAGGCGCTTCGTCCGTTGGCAATGATGGCAGACGTTTTCTTCATTCAAATGCGTTGGTTACGGATCATTTAGGAGGGGGGCAGCCGTTACCACCGAGGCTGCCGCTGGTTCTATAAAAGCGGAGCAAAGGCGACCTCGCGAAAGGGGACCAAAACAAAAAGAGAGAAGAAAAACCCAGAAAACAAAGCAGACACAGGGGACGAAAACGATCACCAAAGGAAGAAAAACTGAGGCCAAGGGGGGAAGGAACCACAGAACCGGGAGAGACTAGAGAAAAAAACGGACTTTCATTCCTCTGTTTCTTCTCAAAGAAACAGAGGAGGCTAAAGAAAAAAGCCACGAACAGGAGGAAGAAAAACTGGGGAAAAAGGGTAGAACCGAGGGGAACTGAAAAAAAAAAAACCGAGGAGCAGAGACGAAGAACCAGAAAAAAGAGCAAAAAATATACACAGTAATATAGGAGAAAAAACAGAAAAAACCGGGGTGAAGACCAGAGAACGACAAGAACGAACTCAGAGGAACAAAACACAGACGCAAACGGGAGGGCTTGGAAGCTGAGAGAAGTCAGAAGCAAACACAAAAAAAACCAGCGAGGGACAGAAGACAGAGAGAAAAGAAACCAAGACCAGGAGAAAAAGCAAAGGAAGACAGAAGGAAGGAACGAGGCGTTGCCTAACCAGTGCACTAATCACCCGCAGCTTCGTCTTCGTGGTCAAGCACGCCAGACCAGGTAAGTCCATCCTTTCCCATGCTGCAATTTAATTCACTTGACACTGTGGCTTTGCATTGTAATTAACCTTCACTGTACCGCACGTGGCATGCGTGCTGTGATTTTGCCCAGCCGGGTCACTGGCTTGAGCCAGTGACCGGGCCGGGCTGGCTGGGTCCAGCCCAGCCCAAAAAATAAAAAAAATAAAATAAAAAATAAAAAAATAGAAAAGTAAAAAAAATAAAAAAATGTGTATGCATAAATAAAAATAATATAAATTTATTGGTTTATTCACTGACGTAAGAATCAGGAATAAAAAATATCGGTTTAAATTTATATTATTTTTATTCATTGTATTTTATTTTATTTAGCTAGAAAAATAAAAAAATATGTGCATGTGTAAAAAAAAATTTATGTGAATATTCACCAACGCCAGAGTCAGGAATATTATAAGCAAATTATCATAGCATAAACTAATATTTGACCTGAATTTTCAACACCTTTTGTGTTAAACAAGGTTGCTGATGTTGTTGTATTGAAAAACATTTTAAATTGCAAAATATCGACCACATATTTTGTTGATATTTTCCAATGCCAACAGAATAATGTTATTGAAAATTTGTTTTCAATTATGTGGGCAATGAAAAGAATATTCCATTAGCAACGTCAATAAAAGATAAATTCACAATCTAAAAATATCATGACATAAATGATAAACACAAATGAAATTGACAAAAAAACTCAAGCCTAAAAAAAATATTATGCAAGGCCAAACACATCAGCAATATTATTTAAAAATAAATATTTTTTATTTTTAAAAATAAACTGTATTTGTATAAAACACAAAAAAATTGTTATAACATCTTAAAAAAACATATTTAAAAAAACAATATTAAAAAAAATGCAAAGCGATAAGATCATATGAAGCAAAATCTCTAAGAAATCATATGTCAAAAGATGAAATCAATAAAAAAAAAATGAATTACACAAAATGATCTAAAAAATAAGAGAAAAAAAACATTAATTAGAGGGCAACTAAAAATTTGATTTGATATGCTCTTCGTAGCGGGTCGTAATTTTTCTTTCTCAAAAACAACTTGAGTATATAGACTATTTTGTTATGTTTTTCTTATTTAATATAAATTATAAGTGTAAATCGAAAAGTTTATCAAAACATCTAACAATCATCTCTATAAATAAATAAATAAAATTTGTTAATAATGACTAAAAGATAAAGTGATAAAAATGAGAGATGGACGTTATTAAACCTTCCTTTTATGTTCAATATATCAACACATAGTTATAGGGCTTTACTTGGAAGAAAACAAAATTTTGTTCTAATGTTTAAGGTTAACTTCCTTAAGTTTGGATTATTATCTTTCTTTTTTCTTTTTTCTTTCTTTTTTTCAATATATATAGATATAACTTAAAACACAATGCATCTTTAGCCAATGTAATGAGCTTTAGGCTAATGAATTCCAGACCAGTTGGTCTTAAGGCATTAGATGTTGAGACACCCCTTAGAGCTTAGTAACTCGGATTGCAGATACTGATACGTAAATAGAGCAATGATTGATTCCCTTAAACTTTTCTCCCCAACCCATGTAATAAGCACTGAGCCAATAGCTCCCAAGTCAGTTGACTTTAGGGTATTAGGTGTTAAAACACCCCTTCGGGCTTAATTGCTTAGGTTAGGGAGGCTACGAAACCAAACTTATCTACGTTTTTATTATCATCAATATTATCAATTTGTTTTTGTTTTTGTTTTTTGTTTTTGTTTTTAAAATTATATACTATCTATTTCCCTTAGTTGTTACCTTTAACAAAAGAACATAAATAATGTAATAATCCAATGTGCAACCCTTAATCATATGTTAAAGTGTGTATGTGTGAAAATGAAGATTTAAGAATACTTGTTCAATGAGAATATGAGCAGAATCAAGTGATAACAATGCGAGAATTTGTAAACTTGAATATTTCAAGAAGTGTTATGATAGACCTTGATAAGAATGTTTACTAAGATGCGTCTCAAGAGTCAATAAACTTCTTTCTTACTCTGTCATCCTAATAACAGTTTTGTCAAATGGTTTTAATAATAGTAAAAACAGTTAGTTAGTTTTTTTTAATGTCAACTACTATCCCCTCGCCCCAACCAAAACAAGACATTATCCTCAATGTCCTAAGATAGAAGGATAGAGTATAGAAGACATCACCTGAAACAACGAACACTGACAAACCTGAAACACACTTAAACAAATAAAAGAAATAACAAAACAACATAATATGCTATTAATAAAACCAAAAGACACCAGGTTTCACAAACAAATGATTAAATCCAATCTAAGCTTTTTACGGTTATCTATGGTTGACCAGTTTATGCGACTCATGGAAGGATCAATTATAGGGATGAAAAACTATAGTTGATCAATCAATTGTTCAGCAGTAGCAGCAGAGATTATGATTTGTCATGCCAGAGATGTTAAAAATTTATGTTCCACAGCATGATCAAGAAAAGACAACAAATTATCATAAAAACCGTTAACATTTAACAAACCTATAGGTTTATGGTGAATGTGAAGTTGGGCCCAAAAGAAAATATGAAACATATCTTCCAATGTGCCCAGAACACCTGGTGTCGATACACGGCGTCACGCGACGGCTCCACTTTTGTTATTTAACAAAATGATTACTCAATTGGGGGAAATGAAGATTTTATTGGAGTTGTCATCTAGTAATTTGAGGGAACTAGAAATCCCAAATTAGACACTGGTCCCAAAGATTTAGGAACGGAGTTAGTTATGATTAAGGGAAGGTAGTCACCACCCTTGTCGCACGTCGTAAAATCCGCGCGGCGTCGGCTGGCGATTTTTCGTTTCTCGTTTGATTTGATTTGTTCATTGGAGTCGCCACCTAGTAATTGATTGTGGGCTACTAGGAAACCGGATATACTGGTCTTGTCAGAGATTCATAGGTAAGGGACTGGTTGTGGTTAGGAAAGGTATTAGCACCCCTAGCACACCCTACCTGAGGTAAGCTGCTTCATGGACTTAATGTGTTTTTAAAAATAAAAATTTTAGCCCAATTCTAAGGCTTTGATAAATCAGTTATTAGTTCCCAAAATATATGTAGATACATGTTCTACATTTTCATGGAAAATACAACATGATTTTATCTGTCCTTTAGATATTTATGCATATAAATTAAAATATTAAATTCATTTTTTTTATTCAATAACATACATAAAAAAAAAAACAAACACACACATTAACTTTCACTATATTTTTCTTTTTCTTTTCTTTTGTTTTTTTTTCATCCACACTACAAATGATAAAAATTCAATACTAAAAATAAAAATTACATCAAACAATTTAAAATTACAAAACAACCCCTAAAACAGAATCAGGAATAGTGTAGCCACGGGTGAACAGTGCCGGAGGCTTCTGGGAGCCGGAATAGTGGCGGCGCGTCTCCTCCATGTGCCTCAGCCACTGGAGGTGCGTGGGTTCACGCGTCGCCGTGAAAACACAACAGCGAAACAGGGGGTTTGTAACAGCCTCCTCCCCTCTTCCCTTCCCTGCCGGCGGTGACACCCACCGTCACCTGCAAAAAGCCAAACACAAGCAGTCGTTTTCAATTTTTTTACTTCCACATCTGTTTTTTCTTCTTCTTTAGATCTGCTTCTTTCTTGGTTTCGCCTTCTTCTTCGTTTCAGGCGGGTCCGTTTGGTATGGGTTTCGTCTTTTTCTCCTCTGCTTCAGGTGGCGGATTAGGCGGTACTACAGTGTGCAGAGGGCGACGGCGCTGCACGGGGAGAGGGATGTCGTGGTTGGTCCGTCGTTGAGGTCGACGATGAGGGAATAGACGAAGTCCGTAAGCTACTGGGTCTCCAGTGATGGCAGCGTTGTTGTGGTTGTTGCTTTGGCCGCTGTTACTGGAGGCCGACTGGAGGGAGGACCTGGTTCGGTCGCTGATGGAGAAGAAAAGGTTGAAGTCAGTGGGGACGGCCGACCTGGTTTATGTGACAGGGAGCTACTGCGGCTGTTGTTGAAGATCAGAGGAAAGGGAGGGGGGGCTGCCCCGGTTTGGTTTTGAAAGAGAGGGAGTTGTCCCTTGTTGCCGGCTGTTGAGGAAGGAAGCAAAAAATCCCAGGAGAGGGGGGTGGTTGTTTGGGTTCCTTCTGTGTTTTGGCCAAAGAGTGAGCAAAGACGGTGGGGGAGTGTTGGCTTTTTGAGTGAGGGAGAGGAAGACTTGCCCGGCTGAAGGGAGAAGAAACTGAAAATCAGGACCCCCTTCAGCCAGGGGTTTCTCTGGTTTTGGTCCCCAAGGCCAAAAATGGGGAAGGTGGCGGCTTGTCTTGGTTTCAAGGGTGGCCGCTGCAGAGAAGATGAAAGCTTGGTTTTTTTACCTTTTTGGGTGGCTGCAGGGGGAGAAGTGAGGCTTGTGTGCCAGGGGAAGGAAGAGGGACAGGAGACCGTGGGTCTCTGCCCACTGCTGTGGGGAAGAAGCAAATGGAAAATCCCCCCTCTCTGGTGTAGCTGGGGATGAGAAGAAATAGGGGTTCTCCCTCGTGAGGAGCCTCCATTGTCGGCTGGAAAAAAAAGAAGTGGGGGGCTGAGTTCCTGATTTTCAGTCGAAAGAGAGGGATCAAATGGTCTTGGGCCAGGGGGAGCGGCTGCTTTCGGGTGAAGAAAAAAAGTTTTTAGGTTTCCTCTTTCTTTGTGTTGTCTCTCCCTCCAACATTCAAAATTCCCTATGCATAGGCAAAATATTGTTTGAGCCTCAAAATTGATTCCTCAATTTTCTTTTTTTTGTAAATTTGATTTTTCTTAATTTTTTTGTATTTTTGAAAACGAGCAATATCAACGTCGACTCAATGAGGAAAATCAATGATTTTAAAATTAACGCGTTAAAAGTTGAACGCGTTCGAAAGACCTTTGAAAATTTAAATTCTTTTTAGACGACGCTGAAAATGCTAAAAACGATGCAAATGTATTAAAAATGTATTTTTTGGGTTTTCAATGCTTTTCGCTATTTTTGGATTTTTTCTGAAAATTTATTAAAACATGGGTCAAAAATTGGGTAGCAACAGATGCCCCCTCTTTACAATGCTTACGAAGCAAAACTCCTCAATGTTTTGCGTAGTAAGCTTTGTAAAGAAAAAACTTGTCTTTCTGTCTGCTTAACTTGCTCAATATCCACTCATTTAAAGACCTTGCTCCTTTTTTTTTCTGTTCTCTCTTCCTTCTCTTTTCTTCCTCTTCTTTCTTTCTTTCTTTCTTTCTTTATCTCTCTTTTTTTTTCTTTTTTTTCCGTTAACCTGAGATCCCATCTAGCGACCTCATTCAACTGGAACTTAAAAATGTGTGTAGCTCGGTCAACCTGAAATCCCATCTGGTGATTCCCTTTAACCAAAGCTACATGAGATCCCATCTGGCGACCTCATTCAATTGGAACTTAAAAAAAATGTGTAGCTCGGTCAACCTGAAATCCCATCTGGCAATTCCTTTTAACCAAAGCTACATGAGATCCCATCTGGCAACCTCATTCAACTAGAACTAAAAAAAGTGTACCTCAGTCAACCTGAAATCTCATCTGGCGATTCCCTTTAACCAAAGCTACATGAGATCCCATCTAGCGACCTCATTCAACTGGAACTTAAAAATGTGTGTAGCTCGGTCAACCTGAAATCCCATCTGGTGATTCCCTTTAACCAAAGCTACATGAGATCCCATCTGGCGACCTCATTCAACTGGAACTTAAAAAAAATGTGTAGCTCGGTCAACCTGAAATCCCATCTGGCGATTCCCTTTAACCAAAGCTACATGAGATCCCATCTAGCGACCTCATTAAACTGGAACTAAAAAAAAAGTGTGTAGCTCGGTCAACCTGAAATCCCATCTGGCGATTCCCTTTAACCAAAGCTACATGAGATCCCATCTGGCGACCTCATTAAACTGGAACTAAAAAAATGTGTGTAGCTCGGTCAACCTGAAATCCCATCTGGCGATTCCCTTTAACCAAAGCTACATGAGATGCCATCTGGCAACCTCATTCAACTGGAACTTAAATAATATGTGTAGCTCGGTCAACCTGAAATCCCATCTGACGATTCCCTTTAACCAAAGCTACATGAGATCCCATCTGGCGACCTCATTAAATCAAAACTAAAAAATGTGTGTAACAAATGGTCTCATTGTAATGAGTGACCTACCCAGGTGGAAAGAATGTGGAAAACGGTCTCATTATGATGGGTGACCTACCCAAATGGAAAGAATGTGAAGTGCGGTCTCATTATAATGGGTGACCTACCCAGGTGGAAGATAGAAAAAATATGAAGTGGTCGCGTTATAATGGGTGACCTACCCAGGTGGAAGATAGAAAAAATGTGAAGTGGTCTCATTGTAATGGGTGACCTACCCAAATGGAAGATGATGGTCTCATTGTGATGGGTGACCTACCCAGAAAAAATGATGTTTTTTTTGTTTTTGTTTTTTTTTGTTGTTTTTTTTTCAAAAAAAAATGATCTCATTGTTACGGGTGACCTACCCAAAAAATAAAATAAAATAAAATAATGGTCTCATTGTTACGGGTGACCTACCCAAAGAAAAAAGAAAGAGTGGTTTCCTTGTAATGGGTGACCTACCCAAGTGGAAGAATGGCCTCATTGTAATGGGTAACCTACCCAGATAAAAAAAACATGGAGAATGGTCTCATTGTAATGGGTGACCTATCCAAATGAAAGATGTGATGTGACAAGTGTGAAAAATGGGACTTACCTGGCGAAGTCCTGAAGGGATGATAAAAGAAGGCCCGAAAAACTTGGTGCTTCTTGATAATTCCTGATCGCAGGACTTCGAAAACTCAATGCTTCCTGATTGCATAATTGATCTTTTCATTTCTTTGAGATTTTCCTAACAGTAAGGTTTATCTCCTTTTCTTCCCGTTCCAAGGTCACAACCATGATTCTCTGTTATTATCAGCTCAATGATTTCCCTTTTTTTTTTCTTTTGTTCCCCAATCTTGCTAAACTACATTGAGGATTTTTCCCGCAACAAAATAAATAAAAAATATGTACAATGTTTTAACGTTAGCTGACATGCATGTATCTTTACCTGATTCGAAATATAGGTCCCCCCTCTTCAATGTTCCATCATCACAGGGTGCCTTTGTTTGCATTCCCAAGCTTTCTTTGTTCTTTCGATGCATTGGCTTATTCATGTGCTAGCCATCCACTCAGCTGTAAGTGCAGCGCCCATCCTAGGTTGTCCATGACGATTACTGCTCTCGATGTTTATCAAGCTTGACTCTGCCCCCTAGTGTGGTGTTGCTTGATTCATTATGAAGATCTTAATAGATCATTCATCCTCTGTATTATCCTGAGAATTGTTCTCTCATTGATTGTGCGCATCGTGCCAACACCATCTCGATTATCAATCAGTCATAAACTTGCCTCAAGCTAAAACAAATACTCTTCAAGTTTATGTTATCACTAGTCTTCATGGAAATCATCCAGTTGTCCAGACATGCATCTCATAGCTTGTAGTGAAAGACTAATTGTTATATGCTCAATGTTCTTTCTCATGGATTCCTCTCAGCTTGTCAAATCAGATAATGGAAAGAAATGTCTTGACATCATCAATGATGTTCATGTTATCACCCATATTCATACGGTGAAGTGCACATTTGAGCTTCAAAACAAATTGTCCCACGGTCAGTCTTCAGGGTGGGTGCCGTTTCCGACATTCATTCAATGCAGTTATGTGATAACATCTGTTGATAACCATGTTTCAAAAGATGACAATATGAGATTGTCCTTTAAGTGCAGCTTTGATCCACCATCAGTCTTGGTGGTGTGCACATCTTTTCAATATTCATTCAAATACAACTGTATGCCCACATCGGTCGATAGCCATGTTTCAAAAGATGACGATATAAAGATGTCCTTTAGATGCATCTTTGGTCCATCGTTAGTCTTGGTGGTGTGCAGATGTTAGATGTTCATTCAAATGCACTCACTTGATAACATTTGTCAGGACTCATAACCATGTTTTAAAGGGTAACCCAAGCGATGGTATGAAAATGTCCTTCAGGTACATCTTTACTCCCAATTGCTGTCGGGGTTTACAGACTATTCTTAAACATCATTGCCCTTAACTGCTCTGAGTGCGTTTGTTCACTGATTCATCATTTGATCATCTTTCTTTGCCCCCAGATGATCTGAATACTGTTTGTTTTCCTACTGAGGATCCACTGTATTGCCCCCAGGTGGTCAACTTTTCAAGGAGTGTCGAGAAATGTTGATGTCATTCTTGTTCTGGAATCAAATCTCATATTTCAACGGTCATGTTAATTCAAGTCTAATTATTGAAATGAAATCAAAGAGATATCAGTTTTGGAAAAGATCTTTTGAAAATCAAGCTTTTTGGTCAAAGACCCAACACACACTATTCAATATAGTCCTTTGATTGTCTTGTATTTTGAAAACAGAAATGACCCATTGTAAGTTTAAAATGACTCTTTTCATGGTTCTTTATGTCAGTTTTAATCTTTGATCTTGGGTATGTATATCTTTTCACGGTCTGCAATGAGGTGACCTTCTGTGAATTTCAAGGAAAACAAAAGGCTCAAGTCAAAACTTGAGGATTCATCAAGAAAGATTGTTTTCTTTTTTAGCACCAATTTTATCAGCATGCATAATAACAAGTAGCTTAATCCATAAAGCCACGACTCTGATGGAAAAGCTCTTCAAGTTTTAAGAGCGCCATTTATCGGTTCAAATTGCTTACTTGATTAAAAAAGGCTTTTAAAAACACGTAATGCAGGCTATGGTTCATGGCTTATGCAAGAAAGGAAAATCACAAGCTCAAAAGGTGTTTGAGGGTTTTAAAGACCTAGGATCAACGTCAACTATTCATCAACTCCTTTTCTATTGTTGTCTTTGTGGAGAAAGTGACATATAACCTTATTAATATCAAAGATCAGACTTCTCTTAACATAACTCATAGTGCTAATCCAACTTTTCTTTGATGAATAATCAATCTAATCCTTTTGAAGACACTAAAGGCTTTATCCTAGACACACCAAAAGACATGAAACTTGATTTTTTGTGTTGACTTTTGGCATTTGTTGTGTCTTTCTTCAATTGAAACCTATTTTGCCCCTCTTAGAATTGATATGCATTCTCCTTTCATTCCACTCTTTTTTGTTTTTACGTAGCCTTCCTCAAAGTTTTCTTGGATGGCCCTCAATCAATGGCTTTTCTTATTCTAGTAATTTCTCAATCATTGGACTTTTGTTCGAAGCCTTTCTTTTATCCATTAATTCTATCAGTGTCTTCAAAATATATATTATTTGCCCCCAGTGTGGGGTGTGATCCTGGTCAGGGTTTCTTGAAAGAAATATTCTATCAGGCTCAAATGGGGACTACAAGGGATATTATTCCAAGAAATGTGAAAGGATAACAAAGATGGCCTTTTCTCATTTCAAGCAATGTTGGTTGGAACCGATAAATTTTGACCTCATCCAGTGTAATGATTTAGATTTATAAGAATCATGATTCACGAGTCCATAACTATTGAATCCACTACATGTCATTATGCATACTGCTAAAACTTAGCTATATGATGTGTGGTTCAGTTTCAGGAGGTGTGAGTTCAAAATTGTTTGGTCACCTCATGTCATTTTCAAGCATCGAGTCATTTTTGCAATCAAAATACTTTTAATCTTCAAGATTAATTAATCTTAATCGTATGTTCGAGCTTGATCAAAATTTTTTGTCAAAATAGTCTTTGAAAGAAGCATCGCTTGATTTTAAAACAACAAGAAGACAAAGAGAAGACATGTTTCGTTGAAGGGTGAGATGTGACCCCAAAACAAAATGCAGAAGGGCAAAAATCCAAAACAAAGATGATTGACAGTTTAACCCCTTCTTAGATCAGCTTCTCTAGCAATATCTGTGTTTTGCCAAGCAATTCCGATCACTCGTCATTCTGAGGATGTTCTGGCGACAAAATGATCAATGACAAGCTCCTTCACAGATTCCTCTCGTCTTTTGCTCACCAACTTGCGGACTCAATTCTTATAATTATTCAACTGAATGGCCTGAAATCCCCCCCATGATATTCAAATCTCCTGTTTGGATTATATCACATAGGAAACAGTGGTTGCATGGGATTTAACAGAGTCAGGCAAAAAGTCTGGAATCTAGCAGATGTTGGTAAATAAACTCAAATGGTAGAGGGAAGTCAATCCTGACAAAGGTACTTGAGTAGTTGATGCTACAGTGAGATCTGGCTAAACCACATGAATAAGGTTTTCCACCTTCAGAGTTATCTTCTTATTCATCTCTCTTCATTGTTCTGAAATCCATGGTGGAGCCTTCAATCTTTCTCATCTTGATAGTTAGCTCTATTCTTTTGGTAATCCTCACAACATCATGTCAATCTTCCAATGTTGTTGCGGTTGTATGAGAATGTTTGGAAACCCTCTACTAGCTAGGTAATCTTGGCAGCATACAGAAACATGCAGTACGACCACTACTGACGTGTGGAATCACGCGTTGTCTCAATTGGAAGAGAACTTGACGAATCTAAAACTCTTTTGTCTCATCTTCGATTGCTCACAGATAGTGCAACAAACAGACACATGTAAAGGGAGTTCTGCTCTGTTGAAGTTTTAGTTTTCTTCATGTATTTCAGTCTAGTCATGTCTTTTCTCCCTACTTATGTAATTCAATGCTGACACTAGTGGGAGAAAATTATAGATGATCTGAAACTACTGCATCTCTTCTTGGATTTCCCACTTGCAGATCCACAAATAGATTCCTGCTGATAGAGCTCTGCTACATTGAAGTTTGATGTCTGCTCATATTTTTCAGACCAGGTCTGGCTCTTCAACCTATCACAGTGTCTTTGTGCTGAAACTGATGAGAGAGATTTTTATAGCTTATGCAACTAATAAATCCCCTCTTGCATTCCCACTTACAGAGCCACAAACAGGTTTTTGTGGAGAGAGCTCTGCCACGTCAAAGTTCGATGACTGCTCATGTTTTCAGACTAGGTCTAACTCTTCGGCCTACTCTAGTGTTTCGTTGCTGAAACTGATGAGACAAAGTTTTGTAGCGTATGAAAGTACTACATCCCCTCTTGCATTCCTCACTTGCAGAGCCACAAACAGGTTTTTGTAGAGAGAGCTCTGCCATGTCAAAGTTCGATGACTGCTCATGTTTTCAGACTAGGTCTGACTTTCGACCTATTCCAATGTTTTGTTGGTGCCACTGGTGGGAGAAAGTTTCAAAGCATATGAAACTATTACACCCCCTCTTGCATTCCCCACTGGCAGATCCACAAACAAATCTCTACAGAGAGAGCTCTGCCACATAGAAATTCAGTGTATGATCATGGTTCTTGTGCCGCTGAACTGGAATTGAGCTCAAAGTGGGGTAACTTCAAAGAAGACTAATGCACCATGCACCGAAGGCTAAATTTATTTGGTGTCATTAGAAGATGTGGAGGCGATGAACAATTAACAGGGCAACTGACCAAGAACACAAGTTGTCATTAGTTGATGATTGAAGGCATTGTTGCAGTTATTCATGACTGAAAAGAGGAGGTGTAACTTCAATGGGACATGGACAAGCAATGTTCCCACCGAAGACTATGTAGACATTCCCTTTCCCTTTGATGCTCTACACTTGTTCAAGCAGATCTGATTCTAGCTACTTCACCTCTGATGCTCTCAACTTCCTTTTGACAATGAGCCTCCCTCCAACAACTTTCTTCGCTTCTATCATCTTTCTTCATTCGCGTGTAGCACAGCTTGTGTGGGGAACCTATCTTTCAACCCGGTACATGCATGATAAATGTATGAACATGTAAACTATATGATGAACTCGCCCTTAGAGGGGTGACATATGGTCGTAACTCTTGAATGATGAAACAAGAATCTTGATTCTTGCCCAAACTCTACAATGAAAATTTTTTAAGTGACGACCATTGGGTCACCCAAAAGTCTTGAGTTCAAGATGCTTCAAGAAGGGTTTGCCCTGATGCAAAACAATGTATTACGGAGCACACATCCTAAAGGCAGGTTCTAATCTTTTTAAGTAAGACAAAAGGTAGGTTTACTACTTGGTCTCTAAAAAGGGTTTCTTGTTGTCCTAGTGATCACCCTCTTGAAGGCAATATAGGGGCCTAGTAGGTAATGAGATGGCACATGTACCAACTGTTACCAGTCTAAGCACTCAACGAAGAGTTGGGGTTTACACAAAATTAAATCTTGACTAAAAGTCATAAGGTAAGCTGCTAGTCCCCCTCCTAACCTGAAGTTTGTCTGTGCTTTCAAAAATTAAAGCTTGTGATGCATGAGAGAATTCTATACAATGCATGGAAACAAATATTGAAAAAAAAAGAGATAAAATTGCAAAAACTTATACACATCAAAAACACAAAGCTTAGTCCAATATTGTCAGAAACAATACCTTCCCTAATGGAGTCGTCATTCTGTCGCACGTCAAAAAAATCTGAGCGGCGTCGACTGGCGATTTTTCGTTTCTTGTTTGATTTGATTTGTTCATTGGAGTCGCCACCTAGTAATTGATTGCGGGCTACTAGGAAACCGGATATACTGGTCTTGTCAGAGATTCATGGGTAAGGGACTGGTTGTGGTTAGGAAAGGTATTAGCACCCCTAGCACACCCTACCTGAGGTAAGCTGCTTCATGGACTTAATGTGTTTTTAAAAATAAAAATTTTAGCCCAATTCTAAGGCTTTGATAAATCAGTTATTAGTTCCCAAAATATATGTAGATACATGTTCTACATTTTCATGGAAAATACAACATGATTTTATCTGTCCTTTAGATATTTATGCATATAAATTAAAATATTAAATTCATTTTTTTTATTCAATAACATACATAAAAAAAAAAACAAACACACACATTAACTTTCACTATATTTTTCTTTTTCTTTTCTTTTGTTTTTTTTTCATCCACACTACAAATGATAAAAATTCAATACTAAAAATTAAAATTACATCAAACAATTTAAAATTACAAAACAACCCCTAAAACAGAATCAGGAACAGTGTAGCCACGGGTGAACAGTGCCGGAGGCTTCTGGGCGCCGGAACAGTGGTGACGCGTCTCCTCCATGCGCCTCAGCCACTGGAGGCGCGTGGGTTCACGCGCCGCCGCGAAAACACAACAGCGAAACAGGGGGTCTGTAACAACCTCCTCCCCTCTTCCCTTCCCTGCCGGCGGTGACACCCATTGTCACCTGCAGAAAGCCAAACACAAGCAGTCGTTTTCAATTTTTTTACCTCCACATCTGTTTTTTCTTCTTCTTTAGATCTGCTTCTTTCTTGGTTTCGCCTTCTTCTTCGTTTCAGGCGGGTCCGTTTGGTATGGGTTTCGTCTTCTTCTCCTATGCTTCGGGTGGCGGATCAGGCGGTACTGCAGTGTGCAGAGGGCGACGGCGCTGCACGGGGAGAGGGATGTCGTGGCTGGTCCGTTGTTGAGGTCAACGATGAGGGAATAGACGGAGTCCGTAAGCTACTGGGTCTCCAGTGATGGCAGCGCTGTTGTGGCTGTTGCTTTGGCCGCTGTTACTGGAGGCCGACTGGAGGGAGGACCTGGTTCGGTCGCTGATGGAGAAGAAGAGGCTGAAGTCAGTGGGGACGGCCGGCTTGGTTTCTATGACAGGGAGCTGCTGCGGCTGTTGTTGAAGATCAGAGGAAAGGGAGGGGGGCTGCCCCGGTTTGGTTTTGAAAGAGAGGAGTTGTCCCTTGTTGCCGGCTGCTGAGGAAGGAAGCAAAAAATCCCAGGAGAGGGGGCCGGCTCTTTGGGTTCCTTCTGTGTTTTGGCCAAAGAGTGAGCAGAGACGGTGGGGGAGTGTTGGCTTTTTGAGTGAGGGAGAGGAAGACTTGCCCGGCTGAAGGGAGAAGAAACTGAAAATCAGGACCCCCTTCAGCCAGGGGTTTCTCTGGTTTTGGTCCCCAAGGCCAAAAGTGGGGAAGGTGGCGGCTTGTCTTGGTTTCAAGGGTGGCCGCTGCAGAGAAGATGAAAGCTTGGTTTTTTTACCTTTTTGGGTGGCTGTAGGGGGAGAAGTGAGGCTTGTGTGCCAGGGGAAGGAAGATGCTGTGGGGAAGAAGCAAATGGAAAATCCCCCCTCTCTGGTGTAGTTGGGGATGAGAAGAAATAGGGATTCTCCCTCGTGAGGAGCCTCCATTGTTGGCTGGAAAAAAAAAAGAAGTGGGGGGTTGAGTTCCTGATTTTCAGCTGAAAGAGAGGGATCAAATGGTCTTGGGCCAGGGGGAGCGGCTGGTTTCGGGTGAAGAAAAAAAGTTTTTAGGTTTCCTCTTTTTTTGTGTTGTCTCTCCCTCCAACATTCAAAATTCCCTATGCATAGGCAAAATATTGTTTGAGCCTCAAAATTGATTCCTCAACTTTCTTTTTTTTGTAAATTTGATTTTTCTTAATTTTTTTGTATTTTTAAAAACGAGCAATATCAACATCGACTCAATGAGGAAAATCAATGATTTTAAAATTAACGCGTTAAAAGTTGAACGTGTTCGAAAGACCTTTGAAAATTTAAATTCTTTTTAGACGATGCTGAAAATGCTAAAAATGATGTAAATGTATTAAAAATGTATTTTTTGGGTTTTTAATGCTTTTCGCTATTTTTGGATTTTTTCTGAAAATTTATTAAAACATAGGTCAAAAATTGGGTAGCAACAACCCTTAAAACATCCTTTTAAGAGAAAGGTTACCTTTACTTGTGTGTTTTTTATTTGATTCAAATGCTATTAGATTTTGAGCTTATTTGCAATTTATTTTTTGAAGATGATTAACGTCGGTCCCTAAAAATAGGAGACACATCAAAAAATGACATCAGTCCCTAAAAATAGAAGACTCGTCTAAAATGTCGATGTTTAACCATAAAAAGGAGAGTTACGTCCGAGTTACCAAAAAAAGACATGGACATAATCCATATTTTGTATTTAAACTTTTGACATCAGTCCTTTTTGTAAAAAAAAAAAAAGAGACACGTGTCGACAAACAATGTTCATAGGAGATACGTCAAAAAAATAACATCAATCCCTAAAAAATAAGAGACTTGTCTAAAATGTTGATGTTTAACCCTAAAAAGGAGAGTTATGTCTGAGTTGCCAAAAAGAAATAATGGACATAATTCATATTTGGTATTTAAACTTTTGATATCAGTCCTTTTATGTAAAAAGAGACGTGTCGACAAATAAATATTCATTCATAAAAAAAAACATTATGTTGGTATCGTTGAGAAATGGGTATAACTATCGCACGTCACCCATGCGGCGTTTGATGGCGATTTTTCATTTGATTTTGGGTTTATTTGTTTCTGTGAATAAAGGAGTCGCCACCTAGTATTATGGTTACTAGAAAACCTAATTGGTTTTTCAAAGATTCTAAGGCATGGGACTAGTTGCGTAAAGGAAAGGTATTAGCACCCCCAGTATGCCTTACCTAAGGTAAGCTGCTTGGTGTTTGGTTTGCCTTATAATTGCTATAGTGTCGGTGTTTTTCTAAGATACATTTTGCTATGATAAACAAACTTGGACTTGAAAGTCTAAAAAGAAAGAACCCTTGGTCAATGTGGATCACATCCTTATATATGTCTACAAAGTACCAAGGAGAACTAATGTAGATCTCTTGAAATCTGTGTTTGATTTAAATTAAATTTATTAAGATAGAAATCCAAGGAGATTCCATGTGCTGTAAAAGCTCATTTTTCCCTTAATATTTCATACTCTCACGGCTCGTAAACTGTGGAGTCAAAAATTAAAATGTCCTCAATTATAATTAAGGCTTCTTTCAAGGATGTGTGATGACTTATTATTCCTAGAAAAATATTTTGGATATTAACCACTTGGGGTTTCTTTATCCAAACATTAACAGCGAATAATAACAAGTTATTCCCAATAATATTTTGGATATTCATCCCTTTGGGATTTCTTTATCCAAAAATTAACGGTGAATAATAGATAAACTATTCCCAATAATATTTTGGATATTCATCCCTATGGGATTTCTTTATCCAAACATTAACGGTGAATAATAGATGCATTCTCCCTAAAAAGTTTTTATATTTTATATTTTTTGGAATATTGGCCAATACCCTTTGGAGTTTTACAAACATGTTGTAAAATCCAGAAATGCAAGAAAATAATTTTTTATTGTGTTTAAGAAATCCATGCGAAAACACATTTTTGAAACTTCAAATATTTGTTTCTTTTTTAAAAAAGGAAATTCAGAAAGATGTTAAGGTATTGGTCATATGCATGAAAACATTTTTTTTATATATATATGTATATTTGTCACATTGCGTTAAAAACCAGGTATACTAAATACAAGATTTGCATTTTTACAATATAAAAATATAAAAAAACCATAAAATAAATACACAAAAAAAACAACGATATTGCTCGATTTTTTTTAGGGGCTGAGTCCAGCTCGGCCCATGTGATGGACTGAACCCAACCGGCCTAGCCGGGTCACTTGCCCAAACCAGTGACCCGGCTGGGCAAACAAGTGCATCATTAGTTACTGTTCAAGTGAATTATAATTCACTTGAACAGTAACAAAAGCATGCATAGTAACGGTGTAATTAAATTTGCCAAAGTGGAAAGAATGCAGGGAGCTTACCTGATAGCTGACGGGCGAAGACGATGATGTTGTAGTTCTTACGCATGACCGGTTATCACATTTCTGGAGACAATGACGAATGCTGGTAACACTGGTGCTGGTCTCTGTCTTTCTCTTCTTGCCGATGCTCTCTCTGGAGACGGCGAAGACGATGATGCAGGTGTGATGTGCTGGTGTAATGGATGTTCTTCCCTCTGTGTTTTCTTGCAATTTCTCTGTTTTCCTGTGGGCTGCTGCTTCGGCTAATACCTGCTCCCGATGGTTAAGGGGTTGCGAGTTAGTGATGGTTGTCGGGGCTGAAAATGACTCCATGGTTGTAGCCGGTGCAAGATGATTGTCCGACTGTTGAGAAGCGTCAGTGAAGAGACTGTTGTGCTGGCGAAGAAGAAGTTATACCATTGGTCAAACTGGTGTGAACACCGCTGGTGCAGATGAAGGAGGTGTTGTTATTGCTTTCCATAGCTCACCGTGCCTATGGAAGAAAAGGTTGCACCGCTAGAGGAGAAGAAACTGGAGACAGAAATGAAAGGACGAAGGCGATGGGGAAGGCATGTTGGTTGGTCTCTCTGTGTTTTCGTCTGTTTATGTTGTTTCCTTCTATTCGTCCATGTCTTGCTCTCATGTTCGTCATGTCTCTACTGAGAAGACATGGTTGCTGCTGCTGTGGGGCTCGGTGGAGGCTGGTCTAGGGCTACGTTGACATAGAGGGCTGCTTTGGGTGCAGGGGACTGAAACGACTGTTGTGGTCCAAAGGCAAAATAAAAATGAGGGCTGAGCCGGGAGGTCAGGAGAGAACGACGATGGTTAAGAAGAAAGATGAGTGGCGGCTCTTTAGGGGGTTATGGGAATGGCGGGGCTGTGTAGCAGGGGAGAATGGAAGGTTTGTGGAAATGGGGGGAGGGAGAAACCAAAGGAAAAAAGAAAGAAAGAAAGAAAAAAGCTAGAATCGGGGAGAAGGGAGTGTTGGTGCTGTGGTCAGGTCTCTGTGGGGGTGCAGTGGCTGAGATGGAGAAAATGGAGGGGCTTGTGTCGGCTGAGAGGAGACTATTGATCTATGGCCGACTGAAGAGGGAAACCGAAAATTCTTCAAGGCTAAAGCAGAGTTTTCTCTCATTTGGCTAAAGGGAGGAGAGGTCATAAGGGAGAGTCAGCCAGATGAAGGGGAGGGAGGCTGGTCTCCGTGTAAAAAAAATCAAAGGCTAAGGGTGGGGGCGCGACTTGGTTACGGCTGAATACAAAGAAATTAGGTTTACGTTTTTTTTTATTGCCCTAAATTTCTCTCTTTAAATATTGTCCTATGTCAATTTTTCTCCCTCTTTAGGCATATGGCTGGATGTTCACTTATATAGAAAATCTCTACACGTTTTATTTAAGGAAATATTGCAATAATTATTGTAGAAATTGTCTTTTGTAACCAGTACCAACAAATCCTATATATATGGTATTTTTTTATTGCAGTGATTATTTTCCATAACCAGTACGAATCAAATCATAAAGCTATGGTATTTTAATTGCAATAATTATATATGATTTAGTAATTATCTCCTTGACATATTGCTTCTTTAATATTAGCTCTGATGCTCTATGTTGTCGCCACATGTAAACCCTTAATTTTTTTTATTTTTTTTTGAAAAATTATTAAAACATGGGTCAAAAATTGGGTAGCAACAATAACCATACTTGAGAATTGAGCTTTGGACCCACGCATGATGACATGATAAGATAGGTGTTGGACCCGCGTCGTTATTTTTTTATCTTTATTTTTTTTATTTTTTTTTATTTTACAACATACAAAGAAAATTTTACAAGTACTTATATATAAAAAAACAAATTAAAAATGCCATTAGGGATCCCAAAAATTACCTGAGTGCCACCTTATAGGTAAAAAAACTGAAATATCCTTGAATTTCTTTGAAAATTACAAAAATATCCTTGGTGGTGCATGTAGCTCACGCGCGGTCACTGTTGGAGGGGGTGAAATTCTTCGGTGAGATTCTCGACCAAAAAGGGTTGATTCTGGTAGATATGAGGGCAAGGATTCTAATGACGGTGGTTTCGATGGCCGTTGATGGCTAATGAGAGAGAATCGATGGTTTGAAGCTTCGAGTGGTCAAAGAAATCGCGACCATTTTCCGGCCAGATGAGGCGGAGAAGGTGATGAAAACCGCATGGGTTCTGCTTTAAAGGAGGCGATGAACCTTTCTGTGGTGGTTCGGAGGCTTTAAGCGGCCGAAGGTGAGAGATCGGATGAGAGAGAGAATCACTGGCAGGAGAGGAGAGAGAGCCTCCGAGATTTGCTAAAGTGTGAACATTAGCATGGTAAACCAATGCAGCTGAAAGTTGTTAACCGTTGGATGACGGATGAACTGATCCTTCGGTTGTGGTTGGCTTGATGTGCAAGGTGATCGAATGGTCCGGATGGACTGAGCTATGTTGTAGTGTGGTGAGATCACCGATAACTCGATACACCTGGTGACGTGGCAAGACAGAATCGAAGGGCAGATTGTTTTAAAGGCCAAGATGGATTTGGGTTTTAATCTAGTGTGGTAAGCCCTATTAAATCCTTTTAAATCAAAGGTCCAGAACTAAATACTATTAGATCTAATGGTTATGATATTTTTTGCATTTTCAAATTGTTTTTTTTTTAATCAATATCTTACTAATGCGAAGGAATAGCATAAAAAAAAAAAAACTTAATAGTAATCACAAATCTCTTTCTTTTTTTCTTTTTCTTCTCCTTATTGGCTATTTATAGTCAATGACGAGGGGACATAAAAATCTCATTACGGTGACACAAATCTATTTTAAAGATAAATTGCATCTCCCAACTACACCGCTTACTATCGCCCCAACTGCCCCGCCTATTATGAAAAAAAATTTTGAATTATTGATTTTGTTTTATTTATATATAATAGAGGTGTTTATTTTCAGTTCGGTTCAGTTTTTATAAAGAAAAAAGTAACCAAATCAAATTTTTTTAAAAATAAACCGAAACCGGTTCAAACCGAAACCGGTTCAAACCGACCGGTTTCGGTTCGGTTCGGTTTTTTAGAGCAAAAACCAGTTCAAACCAGTTTGGTTCGATTTTTTCGGTTTGGTTCGGTTTTGGCTCGGTGTTTTTCCGGTTTGGCTCGATTTTGGCTTGATTTTTTCAATTTTTTATCCGGTTTTTTTTGGTATGGTTCGGTTTTTTCGGTTTCAGGCTTAAAAAACCGAAACCGAACCGGTCGGTTTTTTCAAAATTTTAATCGGTTTTTTTTCACGGTTCGGTTTTTTGGTTATTTTTTTCCGGTTTTCTCAGTTTAATCGGTTTTTCAGTTTTTTTTAACACCCTTAATATATACTAATAAATATTTATATGGGTAAAACTAAAAACTCAAATCAGTATTACAAAAAGTCTGTTTCAACTGCTAAAAATCAATTTTATTTACCGAAAATTATGTTGAAACACTAGAAAAAAAACTATCAATGGGTATCAACCCGGTGGACTGGGTTTTGACCAAAAATAACAGATTTGACCCAAAATGGCCTGAAACTCATTTTTTTATCCCGGTCGACATGGTTGGACCTGTATTGACCCGGTGGACTTAGTTTTGATCGAAAATGACGGTTTTGACCCGTAACGGCCTGAAAACTTATCTTTTACCCAGGTCGACATGATTTGACCTGTATTGACCCGATGGAATCTGTTTTGACCGAAAATGACGGTTTTGACCTGAAACGGTCTGAAAACTCATTTTTTACCCTGGTCAACATGGTTTGACCCGTATTGACCCGGTGGACTCGGTTTTGATAGAAAATGATGGTTTTGACCCGAAACGGCCTAAAAACTTATTTTTTACCCTAGTCGACATGGTTTGACCTATATTGACCCGGTGGAATCGGTTTTTATGGAAAGATGAGGTTGACTTGAGAAAAATATATTTTTTAATTTTGAAACTTTTTCTTAATTTTTTTTAATTTTTATAAATAATAATAGATATAAAATATCATTCAAGAAAATCTTGGTGAATCCAAAATTGGGTTACAACACCTGGTAAGGCAATAAAGGCTGACGTTAATATGGTCAAACATTGTATTCATTCGATCAAACATTGTGGAGACATGTAGTTCCTCTCCAATTATTTTTCCAACGATGTCCCCTTTTGCTAAAGCTTTAGGGACAATACCCAAAACTTAACTGCCTCCTAAAAATGCAATTGTTAACACACTACCCATTAACCCAAGGTTGCCTCCCCCATACACTAAATGAATCTTTCTCTTAGCTAGTACCCGACCAAGATGATTTGCTGATTCTAAAAACTCATTTTCTTTCCCAGGACTGGATCCACTAAAAACACAAATATTTTTTATTTGATGACTTGAGGAACCTGTCATTTCTACACACTTCTATATCTGTTGAATGTATGGGTTGAGTAGAAATGAAGGGAAGAAAGAGATGATTTTATAGATAAAAAATTGAAAATGCAATCATGTCACCTATATATAGGTCAATTGGAGTCTCACTCTCTCTCTTTCTTTCTCTTTTTTTTTAGAACATGTGTATGTACAAGTAGTTGTGATTATGGTTCACATCTTCCCTTGGTTTTAAGTCCAAGAACGGCTTAAATGCCCTCTATGGGTCGGGGATAAGCTTTCCATTCAGTTTTAAAAAAAACTGACAAATAGGGTTTTTTTTAGTTAAATTCTCAAGACTAAGTCGATCATGTTATTTATGAAAATGGGGTCATAAATCATGAATTGCACAATGCACATCTCCACTAGGATGCGTCTCAAAAGTTAATAGAAGATTATCTAAAGACTTTTTACTCGGGTCATCCTTAATGAATTGTATTTTATCTTCACGGTTTATAGATATCATTCCTAAAGAACAACATTGTGTATTACAAGTCCATTTAGCACATCGGTGACAGACTTTCAGTTGTTTTGCACGACATTTCTTTACAAAAGTGCTTTTACCTGTCCCAGGCATGTATGAAATGAAAGAATTGGAAGACTCACTTGATAATCAGACCTTTGCTTCAATCATCCAACGAATATCTTTAGGAATTCCATGGTTCATCAACAACCTTAATCTTTCATACCTAGCACGGTAAATGTTTGCAATCGCATTCGGAGGCAAAGCGGGAAAATACTTTTTCAATTTTTCAAGAGTGGTGTCCATTTTTTAGATGAGAGGAAAAGAGATGCAAAGAAAATAGAATGAACAAGGAATTGAACAAATATATACACAGATATCAGTTATCATGGGAAACTGAAAGAACCGACATAAGAGTCACAGAGTACCGTTATCCACCATTTGACTAGGGTTGGAGAAAGACTAGCAAAACAAGAGTCACACCAAAAAGAAACACAACAACAAAGTTAGAAAAACAAAATAATCAACATTTATATATAGGATCATTCAAACCAATGGATGCATTTTCACTACGAAAATTATCAAAGTAAGCTTTCAAATGATGTTCATTTACCTTAAAAACATTGTCATTCTTGCTTTATGAATTTTTGAATTCTCATATGCATCATTTCTTATTTCCTCAAGCTCATTTATTTGTAACTTACACAGCTGACTAGCATCATTAAGGTTTGAATTGAAAGCTTTGATAGCCCAATAAGCTTTATGTTCAAGTTCCACATACCTTTGAGAATAAGAAGATATGCAAGCATATGGTAGATCATTTATATTGGAATAAATTTTAGTGAAACACATACCTTTCAACCACATGAGAATTGAGTGTTTAGTTCTGTTAGGGTCTATGTATTTAACTTATTCTATCTTCGAGTGAAAATGAAAATGCTTATTAATAATTATAAGTTGTTTAAGAATATTTATTCATGATATGTTATGATTTTTGAAGAGTTTGATTGTTTTTTTTGTTGATGGCATTGCAACCTTTATTTTGTTTTTCATGGAAAGTTAATTTGAGTTTTGCCCGAGCACGAGCAAAAGTTAAGTCTAGGAAAATTTGATGAGAATGCAAAATATCATACTCTTCTCCCGTAATGTTTATTATTTTATACTTATTTGATTCCTAAATGTATTCATTATTTTTATAATTCAATTTCGAATGTAAATGGAGGCGTTAATGGTGAAACGAAGTTATTTTAACCATTCTGAACAATTTCAATAATGTTTTGTAATTGGGGCATATCTCTCTCGCCAAGCTTTGCTTGAGGTGATCCAAAATGCTATGAAACCCTAAGGAACAAATATACGACTTTCATGTTTTTATTTTTGAGAGTTGCTCACTGCATCAAGGTCTAGATTGGTTATAAAGACATTGCACCTATGTTGCCAACGTGCTGGAACGTCTTTGAGCATGCAAATCTAATATCATGTGATTTATTTTTGGAAGCTTCTAGACTTGGTGCATAAATTTCAACTAAAAACATCACTTTTCTTGTTATATTCCACTTGTGGTTGTGTTGTTTAGCTCCATCAATCTCTCTAATTTTTAACGCTGCTACTAGATTAAATTTTAAGGCTTGTCTTAAATTGTTTAGTAGCTAGGATTAATTAGATTTCTTGTTTTCTAATTGACTATAGTTGAGGAGAGATAGGAAAATAGTTCTAATGATAACTATTCAAAGTGCAAATTGATATACATGCATTGATGATCAGTTATAAATGACCCGATGATGAATGTTGACTTGGACTAAGAATTATTTTTCATACCCGATGATGAATTATTTTTTTGTTAAACAGTCTTGGTTTTATTTTTAGTTGCATGTTGCAGCACACCAACTATATATATCAAACTAAAATAGAAAAAGGTACAAATTAAGAAAAATAAGTCTCCTTATTCTATTAGAAAGTCTCCTTCGCTCCTCGTTAGCATGGGGCTATAATAGGCAGGCATTTGTTTCCTCCGCAAGCGGAAATCCGCAACCTAGCAGTTATATTGGCACTGAATCTATAAGCAATGACGCAACATTGTTTTTCATTACTTGTCCAGCATGGGTATACCCATCTTCCTCCTTGTAAATGACATCTATGACTCTCGAAAGATTGAGAATGCGTTCAAGCAGAGGCATAGGCACAGCGGTAGGTTTGAGACACTCTTCATTTATATCCTTCCAAGCATTGACGACTTGCATGTGAAACTCTTTATACACTTCTTGATCCGAGAGACCATATTGCCTTATGTAACATTCGACTCCTGAGGCAGCATATCCTCTCTCCTGTTCAAACTGAAAAGTATACATAATAAGATTAAAAGAAGCTCAGAGACCTTTATGACATGTAGGGTGGAGTTTTTGTATTGGTTTGGAAATAAAGGGAAAAGGTTTGGGAATTAATCCATACTTTCAGTAAAAAATCTAGAAGCTATAATTAGTAAAGCAATCATGCATGGAGCACAATTATATTTGGTCTATAATAAATTGACATAAAAATAAATGTATCAAACTTCTACCATATTTATGGCATCAATGTAATTAGTTGTTTATTTCCTCCTCAATAAATCCATGCAGTTCATCCATTTCCAGACTATCATGTTATCCTAACTCCAACAGCTATTACTTTCAATGAATTTCAAACAATCTTTACTTAAATGTTTTTTAACAAATTAAAATAAGCTCATACCTTATGTGATTTTACATCATCCATGAGTCTGCTAATTGTTTCCGAGGCTCTAACAATTTTAGGGCGATTGAACACCCAGACAAATGCTTGCTCGGTCACCATGTCGCCCATGCCAATGAAAGACACGGTTGCGAGCAAGGAATAACCCGACGATACTAGAGCCACCTGCATATATTCTTCTATCGTTGGGATATGATTTTCATGGAACCATTTGGCTTCGTTAAAGTAGGCATGGACTAGAGCTTTCATCTGTTATACATCGTAGATATAAAAATCATTACTAAGTTAAACATAATAGAGTAATTTCTACAACATAGTATATTAGTATTTGATAGGAGAGAGTCGAGAGTGTGGTGCATACTGCTTCTTTTCCAAAGTGGACTCTGTAGGACCATCCCTTCTTCGCCACTTCTTCCTCAATTTCACTATAAACATTCAATACTGCCTCATAACATATTTTCATGTAATCTGGAAGCTGGTGCATGCTTTTTGTGTCCCACCTGAAAATTAAGTTTCCAGGTTTTTGTAATCGCATTGTAACCGTTATTTGTCTCTTAATTAAGGTCTACTTCAAAAAAAAAAATCAAATAAAATAAAAGAGCCGTTTCCAGGCAACAAACCTGTCAATTGCTTCTGTGAAATGTTCCAGCTCTTCAAGGGTGCCATAAACATCATAGATGTCATCAATAGTCGATGCCATGGCTATTACTTTGGTAAGTATTTTCCTAGCGAGGGAGTACTGAGGCTCAAAATATACACCTACTATCCAAAAGAAGCACTCGACCACCCTGTCCCTTGCAAAAGGAAGCCTTCTAACAAAGTCCAAACCCTTCCACCACCTGAACACAAATAAAATATTGAGCACTATCTGAACAAGTAAATAGCTTCGCAAGTAATCCTCAAAAAAGGAAAAAGAAAGAAAAGGCGCTTATGCACGCATTACAACTGGCTCTCTGCGTCAATATTCATTTTAACATGTCAACGTGCATTCATTCTAAATTTGGATACAAGTATCACCTTGTAATTTCTGCAAGCTCTTCTTTATGTAATTCTTGCACGAGATTGAAATTCAACTTTGCAAGCCTTAGTAAAGTTTTGTTACATGACGGCTCGTCCTGATATATAGAAATGTAGCGCCTGCTCTCCAGTCTTGGAACGCCCCTTTGGATGGGCTGCTTTAGGGCATGAGAAACTTTTGCTGTTAGTGGACAGTCTGGACTAGTTGCCATGGACTTGAGGTGGATGGTTGTGAAAGCAAGGGCCTCATCAAGAATATCTTCTCCATGCACCGCTAGATGTGCTGCTTCATAGAGACCTAGGATGCCTCGAGCATCATTGGATTGCTTGAAATAACCTTTGTCATCTTTGAACTTGTTGAATATATCTGAATTAAATCACCAAACAAATGGACTTGAAAATTTGTATGAAGATTGTGTCGTGCACATTTCTTATAACAAATGGCCATACATATACTTATAATTACCACATGAAACGTTGTAGCCATGTTGTCTTAGTAGTCGAAAACCAAGAGCAGTGTTGTAAAGGTCATCATCTTCCATACCAATACGGTTATTGTAGATATGCTGTAGTGCTTCTTCTATCTCTGTTTCAAAGTGGTAAGCCACACCTAGGCGCTGGATTGCATCTATAAGATCCAGCTGTTGTGATGAATTACTAGCTGCAGCCACGAGTTCCCTCTTAAATTGTTCCCTCAGCTTTTCAATTTCTTGCAATTCAATGGTTTCATGCATTTACAATATCTAAAAATGTAAACCATGTAAAACTAATTGCCTATATATCCATCAATCTTTTTAGATCAAGCTCCCTAAATTAAAAAGTTTCGTGTCAATCAATCTTCCTTTATCAAGATATTACAGCTGACATGCCCCTTAAATTGATATTAGTTGATCACAAAGTATCAATTTATCAACCATTAATTGATGTTATTGATAGGAGAAAACCTTGGTAAACGCATAGATTTCTAGAACTTAATGAAAATATAAGGGAGAGTAATTATATATTAATCAAATGCTTCACAAATAGAATAACAATTTATTTCAATGTGATTGGTGCACTTATAAAAAACTAGATTGGTAGCAATTAGAATAACATTTGGTGTTATCAATATGAAGAGGAATAAGAATAAGCTAAGGAATATCGAGTTCACCCAACAAACCTAAAAGCCAAACAATCTTAGAGCATGCAAATGACATAACACAATATTCAAACTCATTTGAGAATTTAGAAACTAGATCATGCTTCTCACTATTCTAAGAAATAAAAGCATGATCAAGAAACATGCATTAACCAGTAACTGAATGACGAGTATGAGGACACCCAGCTCAATTCGCATCATTAAAACCAATCAACTATAAAGAAGTCATATCGAGAAAGAATAACCCTTGACCATAAGTACCCATGATATAATAAAGGATACATTGCACAATGGCCAAGTAAGAATTGCAAGGAGCCTGCATAAACTAACTTGCTATACAATAAAAGAAATATTACGCTGAGTAATTATCAAATAATTCAAACTCCCTACTAGTTGCCTATATGATGGTAGCATTAAGTTGACCTCCACTGGTGTAAGCACCACATAACTAGAATGAAGACCAACTAGGATGAGAAGCTCTTAAGAATACTTGTGTTGATACAAAAGTGTGCTAGTCAATAAACAATATACCTCAATACTAAGAAAATATTGCAGGGTATCGAGATCTTTCATATGAAATGATGTATTAAAATGGATTAATAAATGCTCAATCAACTAAGAATCAGGCCCTTTAATAACAATACCATTCTTATATACAAGAAGTACAATAATGAAACAGAATCTAAATAAAATAAAATAAAAAAGAGTAGATACATGGTGTTTGCTTTAATTCATATATAGATCACTTCAAAATGACAAACCTCAAAGGAGGAGTGAGTGAACATGCTAAGTGAAGCAGTCATATATGTTTTTTTCTTTAAGGTTTCCATGCAGAAATGCATTTATCACATTTATATGTCGAATTGACCATCCTTTTAAGTCAGTGATAACCATAACAATGTAAGTAGTACTAATCTTAGCCACAAACAGCTCCTTAGAATCAAACCTTACTCTTGTTGATTTTCAATTAAAAGCCACAAGACGAGAGATACTTATTAACAATTAAAAGTTGTTTGAGAATGTTCATGATATGTTATGCTTTTTGAAGAGCTTGATTGTTTTTTGTTGATGGCATTGCAACCTTTATTTTGTTTTTCATGGAAAGTTAATTTGAGTTTTGTCCAAGGACAAGCAAAAGTTAAGTGTGAGGGAATTTCATGAGAATGCAAAACATCATATTTTTCTCCCTTAATGTTTATTACTTTATACTTTATACTTAATGTTTATTCGATATTTTTCTCCCTTAAGTGTGAGGGAAGTTAACATAAAGCTAAAGTGATTGCACGGTTTCCTCGTTTTCATCCTTTGCCACCCCCCTGCATCCAGCTTTATCGATCGCTCCGACTTCTCTAGTTGAATACCATATGGATATAGTTCTCACTAGCAGTGGACACCTAAAATACTTTAATTATGTTATTGGAAATCAATTATTTATTTTTTTAATATAAAAAAGAGATGGTTAAGTGACAATAGTTTTATAAAAAGAACAAAAAAAAATCCCAACATTCGGCTTATTAACTTAACTATATCTAATAAGATCGGTTAATTTAATAATTTGATTTAAATCACAGGCAACAATAGTAAATGAACCGTAAAAAAACCTAGCAATAATTAACTAAAAAAATGAGTCCTCAATATCATATTTGTAAGGAGAAGAAAGAAAAGATCGTTAGAGACCCATCGCCACTCCATCATGGACATTGCCCACAACTAAAAGAGTTTGTTGAGATGGTTCAAAGTATACTGTAAAAGGATGCAAGACGACATCTAAAGAATCCACATGGTTTGTTAGAGCAATGCCCTGAAAAAGCAAAAAAAACAAAACACAATGAAGTGAGTATATGTCTATATTCAATCAATTAATTCTATTTAATTTAAGAAAAAAATTATTTTAAGAAAATATATCTAACAAAGAACAAAAAATAAAAATATGCTAGATAACCTAACCTAACCAAATAAAAAAAATAAAGGATAAAACAAATGATGTAGAAAGAACACACACACACACACATACACACACATATAACACCAAGCTCAATCTCATTTTACCCAATAACAACAAAAAACCCAATAGTGAAATAATAAAATTATCATTGGATCCAAGGCATAAAAAAATAAACCTCAAGGGCAAGAAGGTATTTTGACTTTGAAAATAAAAAGGATAAGATGAAAATACCCCTTTTTTATAGTCAAAGTATTTTTGTATATACAAATTTGATAAACTTCAATAGGTTAGAAAGCATAAAGCTTATGATGCATTTAATGGCTATAAATTTATAAGATCAAACTTTGATGCATTTCTAGTTTTAATTCACTCTAAGATTGTGATATTTATGGGTGTGAAAAGATATCGTTGTGGTCTTGACGAGACATTCTCTTGCTTATAATAAGTTTATTTTGACAAATCTTACCCTTGTATTCTTAGAAATATTATAGCAGTCAAAGAATTGATTCATGTCACGAATTCACTTGTAGTTACCCATTTTTTGGGGATCCCCACACAAAATATAAGAGAAAATTAAAAAATTAAAAAATTGTCGGAAGAAAAAATAAAAATATATCAGATAGAAAAGGACACCGGGGCATCTAGAAAATAGTCAAAGATTGGTCAAGGAAGATATGAAATACAAAGATTAAAATTTGATAATATATTTTCAATTGATGAAGGTCCTATTAGTAAAGAAAATTCAATTAGAGGAAGAAAAATTCAAAATTGGATGTTTAAGGACCCAATTAGATTTTTTTGAAAGTTTAATTGAATTTATAGAGGGTTTAATTGCAAGAAACTTGATTTTTTAAGTCAATTTAGGCTTTAATTGAAAGAAATTAAAGTTTAGAGGTTGAATTACAATTTGTAAGAGTTAATTTGGTCAAATCAGGGGCTTAATTGCATAAATATTGAAGTTTAATGGGCAATTAGGGATTTGATCGAAGAAATTCAAAATCAAAGACCAAACTGGAAAAGACACATGAATATAGGCGCTGAAATTAACCGAATCAGGGGTCAAATTGAAGAAATTGAAAGTTTGTTGATCAATTAAGGGTCAAAATGCACAAATTCAAAACCAATGACCAAAATAAAAAGACAACAAACTTTAGGGCTAACATATGAGTTTGGCAATGATGCAATTGAATTGATTCTTAAAATCAAAATCTCATTTGAGGACTTGATTAAACAAATATAAAAAATTAAGAATTGATTTGGAAATAAAGACTTCTTGGCCACCATTTTCATTTAAATGAAATGATGTGTTTTGTACAACAATGCTATTTTTTTAACTATTACAAGAAAAAGACAGAACTACAAAACAATGTTATTTTGATGGCACTATTTGCATGTTCTTCCCCTTAACGTGCATTGCAGGTAGGGGAAGAAGGTTTTCTCTCCCTCCTTTGCAAAGCCTCTCTCGCCTCTCTCTCCCTCTCTCTCATGTGCCCAAAACCCCTACACAACCCATGTCCCTTCCATGGCCTACCACTATGATGAAAAGGGTAGAGGGGAAAAGCCTTGCGGGCGGCTGCACAATGCAGGCTTAGTCCATATAATTAGGTTGAGCCCAACCCAATATATTATTATATAATATAATAAAAATATATAATAAAATATTATATTAAATAAAAACAAAAACATAAAAAATTCAAAAACAATTCAAAAATCCTTTCAAAAAAAAATATGTGATTTTCTCATGAATTTTTCTACTATTCTTGCTTAATATTGGTTTGTACTTTTATAATGTAAAGATACAAATCCAGTATTAAAATGTCTGGTTTTCTCCGATGTTGCAAAAAAGTCTAAAAATACAATAATTTTTTTTTGTTTTCATGCATACGACCAAACAATAATTTTTTTTTGTTTTCATGCATACGACCAAACAATAATTTTTTTTTGTTTTCATGCATACGACCAAGTCTAAAAAAAAAGAATATATAAAAAATCATATTGTATTTTCATATAAAATTAAGAGAAATGAAAAAAAAAATATGTATTAGCATGTATTTTAGGCTTTAATAACCAGTTTATTAAAGCCATGAGAACTAGGTCCATATTTCAAAAATACCAAAAAAAATATTTTGTTTTCTTTTAGTATGTCAGATGACAAACTTATATGTAAAACGTATTCCTGATATTAAATAAAAAGGTAGTTTTATGTTGACATTAAAACAATTAGGTTTTTTACTTAATAAGATAAGGATCTTCTTATCGAAGAGGACTTTTTTAAAACCTTAAACAGACCAACAATTAGAAAGTACAGCAATACATTAGTTTATATCATATAATTAAATAATACAGTTTATCTCAAGTAAGGCGTATTGAGGGTGCTAATACCTTCCCTTTTTGCAACCAGTCCGCTCGCCCGATCTCTTAGACTAGTTAAGGTTCCTAATGACCAAAATACTAGGTGGCGACTCCCATTCCCTCTTTTCACTAATAAAGGGCAATAATTTCTTGTCATTTCCATTTCCCGATCCAAGAGGATGTTCACTACGACGCCATATACGTGCGACACCACCTATTAAAGATCCATGAGTCAAGTTAGCCCTCAAAAGTCAAGGCTTCTACCTTGTTATGTTTCATGACTTGATCATCAAGGTCATCATAGTTGTGGTGACCTTGATTGTGGTTGTAATGATGGTTAATAGGGTGAACTGACCTCTAACGGTAATTGTTTGAATGCTTACTATTGTTAAGGTCATCAAATTCATTATGACCCTAGTGGTGGTCATTTTGGCAGTTTCTACAAAGAAAAAGTATTCAAGGATTCCTATGCTTGTCATTAGAATGCTTTCTCTCATTAGCTTGCCTTGTTTGTAAAGTTTTTATAAATTCCACTCTCTTAGAAAGATTGTTCATCTGAATGGACATGTTGTTCACATCAGGTTGTATAAGTTGTGATTGCTCTTGAATATCCCTAAGAGCATTACTAGTCTATGGGTACTTGGTAACCATGAGTTTTGGATTGTGTACTAGATGACTACTTTGTAAAAGCATGCAATATTAATCTAAGAATGATAACTGATATCACAAACAACACTTGCAAGTAAAATACAATATAAAATTAAAGTTAATATTTGATTATTTGTTCATCTTGAAGACTAAGTAATAACAAATTAAATCAAGAAAAATAACAAGCAAGCAATGTGGATCCTCTATATGTACAAGAGTAATCCAAATACAATGTTTCAATTTTTCCAATAAATTTAACCAAGCTCCGTAATTAATTAAGAGGATCAAATATTCAATATAAGTAAATAAATAAGCCAAAATTTGAGGTAACTCAAATTAAGTGCAAGACGATTATATATTTAACCAAGCTCCATAATTAATTAAGAGGATCAGTTATTTTTCTTTAAACTATTTTTTCATACTCAAAACCCCATCTTTGTTTGCGTATCACAATATTATGGTTGATATTCTTTGTGGAAACAACAAATACTCGCACTACTATTTTTTTGCTAAACAGTCTTGGTTTTATTTTTAGTTTCATGTGACAGCACACCAACTATAAACATCAAACTAAGATAGAAAACGTACAAAATAAGAAAAATAAGTCTCCTTTGCTCCTCATTAGCATGAGGCTATAATAGGTAGGCATTTGTTTCCATAATTGTACTCGCAAGCGGAAATCTGCAACCTAGCAGTTATATTGGCACTGAATCTATAAATAATGACGCAACATTGTTTTGTATACTATTTTATTTACTCAAATCATCATGATTTCTAAACTAATTCACTGAAGACTCTCATCCATGATCATCATAAAAATTTCCTCAAAGTCTTCACCACTTTTAATCAAATAGCGTGATCATATGGTTTTTTATACCAACAATCAATGTTTGTTGTGCGTAAGGTCACACATTAATTTATTTGGAATTCCCTTCCATATTTTCTCTAAATGTTTGCACTCCAAATTTATAAAAACTCTTTCTTTAAAATAATTATTTTACCTGATCGGGAAGTTTACACAATTTATCACTAATTAACATGTTGTGTATTGATTTTATTACTTCTTTTCATCCAAAATTTAAGTTGAATTACTAAAAGTTCTTTATCCTCGTCTGTAACAATTTTCCTTTTTAATTATCATTTCTCAATAAAAACTTTATCATTTTTACCACTGATTTATCAATTTTAGGTTGAGGTTTACATTATAATTCTTGTTATGCATGTGATCCTAGCGGTGGAGAATAAGAAGATATGCAAGCCTATGGTAGATCATTTATATTGGAATAAATTTTAGTGAAACACATACATTTCAAACACATGAGAGTCGACCGTTAGGGTCTACGTATTTAACTTATTCTATCTTCGAGTGAAAATGCTTATTAATAATTATAAGTTGTTTAAGAATGTTTATTCATGATATGTATTGATTTTTGAAGAGATTGATTGTTTTTTGTTGATGGCATTGCAACTTTTATTTTGTTTTTCATGGTAAGTTAATTTGAGTTTTGCCCGAGCACGAGCACGAGCAAAAGTTAAGTTTAGGGAAATTTGATGAAAACGCAAAATGTCATACTTTTCTCCCTAAATGTGTTCATTATTTTTATATTTCAATTTCAGATGTAAATGGAGGTGTTAATGGTGAAACAAAGTTATTTGGGCGATTCTGAACAATTTCATCACAGTTTTGTAATTAAGGCATATCTCTCTCACCGAGCTTTGCTTGAGGTGATCCAAAATGCTATGAAACCCTAAGGAACAAATATACAACTTTCAAGTTTTGATTTTTGAGAGTTGCTCACTGCATCAAGGTCTAAATTGGTTATAAAGACCACCTGTGTTGCCAACGTGCTGGAACGTCTTTGAGCATGCAAATCTAATATCATGTGATTTATTTTTGGAAGCTTCTAGACTTGGTGCATGAATTCTAGCTAAAGACATCACTTTTCTTGTTATATTATGACTCTATTTTATTATATAATAATTTCATTGAATATTCAAATTTGATGGTTATTATTGGATAGTATTTTTAGAGATTTTGTAGGCAGAAAAAGATGAAAAAAAAACATGAAAAGGAGAAAAAAGAGATCAGATCAGATTTCATCTCCCCTCTCTATTCTTTCTTCCTCTTTCTTATTTTCTTTGTCTTCTTTGTTATTTTTGTGATAGTACTATGTAACTAAATTTGACTTAGTCGAAGGAAACGGAAGCCTCTGAATTAAAAAAACTGTGAGATCTATTTTATTTTCATTTTTTAATCTATGCTTTGAGTATTGAGTGCTCTTCGATGTCTATTTTTCATGATTGTCTCGTTTAATTACTAGGAAGCCTCTAGTTTATTATTTGTTGCATCTACTGCTAGGTTAGATGTCAAATCTATAATTGTTTAATCTCACTAATCTACGAAGTAACTAAAAATTAATGATTTGCTGCATCAGAAATTAGTAAATCCTAGAAAGAACTTTCAACTAAATTAAATGCAACTGCTTGTAGCTGCTTGTATTTGTGTTGTTTAGCTTCATCAATCTCTCTAATTTTTAAGGCAACTACTAGATTAAATTTTAAGGCTTGTTTTAAGTTGTTTAGTAGTTAGGATTAATTAGATTTCTTTTTTTCTAATTGACTATAGTTGAGAAGAGATAGAAAAATAGTTCTAATGTTAACTATTCAAAGTGCGAATTGATATATATATCCATCGATAATCAATTGTAAAAGACCCGATGATGAATGTTGGCTTGAAGCAAGGATTATTCTTTTGATTGATTTTGATATTTTAATTTGAGTTATTTCTTAGTTATTTTTTTAAATTGTTTTTGTTATACTTAAACCCTCCATCTTTATTTGTGTAGCACAATATTAATTAGGCTAAATATTCTTTATGAAAACGACAAAAACTCGCACTCTTATTTTTTTTGTTAAATAATCTTTGTTTTATTTTTAGTTGCATGTGACAGCACACCAACTATATATATCGAACTAAAATAGAAAAAAGGTACAAAATAAGAAAAATAAGTCTCCTTATTCTATTAGAAAGTCTCCTTTCCTCCTCCTTAGAATTTATAGTAATAAAAAGGCTATAATAGGCAGGCATTTGTTTCCTCCGCAAGCGGAAATCTGCAACCTAGCAGTTATATTGGCACTGAATCTATAAACAATGACGCAACATTGTTTTTCATTGCTTGTCCAACATGGGTATACCCATCTTCCTCCTTGTAAATGACATCCATGACTCTCGAAAGATTGAGAATGCGTTCAAGCAGAGGCATAGGCACAGCGGTAGGTTTGAGACACTCTTCATTTATATCCTTCCAAGCATTGACGACTTGCATGTGAAACTCTTTATACACTTCTTGTTCCGAGAGACCATATTGCCTTATGTAACATTCAACTCCTGAGGCAGCATGTCCTCTCTCCTGTTCAAACTGAAAAGTACACATAATAAGATTAAAAGAAGCTCAGACCTTTATGACATGACATGTAGAGGGTGGATTTTTTGTATTGGTTGGAAATAAAGGGAAAAGGTTTGGGAATTAATCCATACTTTCAGTAAAAACCGTAGAAGCTATAATTAATTAGTAAAGCAATCCATAAATTGACGTAAAAATAAATGTATCAAACTTCTACCATATTTATGGCATCAATGTAATTAGTTGTTTATTTCCTCCTCAACAATCCAAGCAGTTCATCCATTTCCAAACTATCAAGTTATCCTAACTCCAGCAGCTATTACTTTCAAGGAATGTCAAACAATCTTTACTTAAATGTTTTTTAACAAATTAAAATAAGCTCATACCTTATGTGATTTTACATCATCCATGAGTCTGCAAATTGTTTCTGAGGCTCTAACAATTTTAGGGCGATTGAACACCCAGTCAAATGCTTGCTCGGTCACCATGTCGGCCATGCCAATGAAAGACACAGTTGCGAGCATGGAATAACCAGTCGTTACTAGAGCCAGCGGCATATATTCTTCCATCGTTGGGATATGATTTTCATGGAACCATTTGGCTTCGTTAAAGTAGGCATGGACTAGAACTTTCATCTGTTATGCATCGTACATATAAAAGTCTTTACTAAGTTCAACATAATAGAGTAATTTCTACTAGGTAAACTACAACATATAGTATATTAGTATTTGATTTAAGGAGATTGTCAAGAGTGTGGTGCGTACTACTTCTTTTCCATAGTGGACTCTGTAGGACCATCCCTCCTTCGCCACCTTTTCCTCAATTTCACTATAAACATTCAATAGTGCCTCATAACATATTTTCATGTAATCTGGAAGCTGGTCCATGCTTTTAGTGTCCCACCTGAAAATTAAGTGTCCAGGTTTTTGTAATCGCATTGTAACAGTTATTTGTCTCTTAATCAAGCTCTACTTTTTTAAAAAATAAAACAAAAGAGCCGTTTCCATGCAACAAACCTGTCAATTGCTTCTGTGAAATGTTCCAGCTCTTCAAGGGTGCCATAAACATCATAGATGTCATCAATAATCGATGTCATGGCTATTACTTTGGTAAGTATTTTCCTCGCGAGGGAGTACTGAGGCTCAAAATATACACCTACTATCCAAAAGTAGCACTCTACCACCCTGTCCCTCGCAAAAGGAAGCCTTCTAGCAAAGTCCAAACCCTTCCACCACCTAAAACAAATAAAATATTGAGCACTATCTGAAGAAGTAAATAGCTTCACAAGTAATCCTCAAAAAAAGAAAAAGAAGAAAAAGGCGCTGATGCACGCATTATAACTTGCTCTCTGCGTCAATATTCATTTAAACATGTCAACGTGCATTCATTCTAAATTTGGATACAAGTATCACCTTGTAATTTCTGCAAGCTCTTCTTTATGTAATTCTTGCACGAGATTGAAATTCAACTTTGCAAGCCTTAGTAAAGTTTTGTTACATGACGGCTCGTCCTGATAGATAGAAATGTAGCGCCTGCTCTCCAGTCTTGGAACGCCCCTTCTGATGGGCTGCTTTAGGGCATGAGAAACTTTTGCTGTTAGTGGACAGTGTGGACTAGTTGCCATGGACTTGAGGTGGATGGTTGTGAAAGCTAGGGCCTCATCAAGAATATCTTCTCCATGCACCGCTAGATGTGCTGCTTCATAGAGACCTAGGATGCCTCGAGCATCATTGGATTGCTTGAAATAACCTTTGTCATCTTTGAGCTTGTTGAATATATCTGAATTAAATCACCAAAGAAATGGACTTGAAAATTTGTATGAAGATTATGTTATGCACATTTCTTATAACAAATGGCCATACATATACTTATAATTACCACATGAAACGTTGTAGCCATGTTGTCTTAGCAGTCGAAAACCAAGAGCAGTGTTGTAAAGGTCATCATCTTCCATATCAATACGGTTATTGTAGATATGCTGTAGTGCTTCTTCTATCTCTGTTTCAAAGTGGTAAGCCACACCTATGCGCTGGATTGCATCTATAAGATCCAGCTGTTGTGATGAATTACTAGCTGCAGCCAAGAGTTCCCTCTTAAATTGTTCCCTCAGCTTTTCAATTTCTTGCAATTCAATGGCTTCACGCACCTGCATTAGTTACCATAATATTAAACGCATCATTAAATTTCTCAAAGGGAGAAGAAAATAACAAAGAATATATATATATATATATATATATATATATATATATATATATATATAGTTTTGTCCTTTTTGCATGCAATGACCTTGTCTTTGGGGAGATGGGAAATGAATTGATCACCCCAAATGCTTGGATGAAAATTGGCTGTCCGGCGAATAATCTCATTATGATGAGCTTCTTTGGAGACTTGGGTAGACATTTTGCTTCGGCAAGGATGCTCAATAGATGGCAAGTTTTTTATCGGTTAGGGAAATAGAGCAGTGAACAACATCTGCATAGATCACTTGTATTTATAGGCAGCTGAGAGGTGCAGTGGCGGAGCCATATGGGTGCAAAAAGGGCAATTGCTTCTTTTTTTTTCAAAATAATTTTTTGTTAGCTTCTTTTTTCTATACTAATTAGTTATTAAAAATATTAGAGTGTATACTCATTTATGGGTTAGTTGAATTAATATATGTATGAGTAATATTATATGCTAATGGATATGAATTGAAATGAATTTTAATGAATTAATAAGTATTTTGAAATGAATTTTATATGAAAAATTATGGTGATGAATTTACTAGTGATTAAAAGTGAAGTACATGACAACTAAAAAAATTAAGGACATAATAGATAAATTAAAAGAAAACATTTAATATTTATGTTTGTCATAGAACCATCTCAACCTAAAAGCTTAAGTTGTTAGGTGAGGTTCCAGGATATGATTTATATTATTCTCTTACTCACCCCCTCAAGTGAAAGCTCTTTGGGCTTGAAACTTACACATGCCCACTTTACCTTGTGCTTAATTTTTATCAAATAAATGGGGATGGTAAGATTCGAACTCGTAACCGCTTGGTCATCAAGGCTCTGATACCATGTTATAGAACCATCTCAACCCAAAACCTTAAGCTGTTAGGTGAGGTTCCAGGATATGATTTATATTATTCTCTAACTATATTTAATCCACTTGTACAAAACAACAAGTAAGCAAGAACACCATCAATTTGTGACAATCCCTTTAAGCTATGATTTTAGATGCTATGTATCATATGTCAGTATAGAATTATTTCCAAGAATTTTTGTGGTCCTTGGAAGATTTAGAAATAGATAAATAAAAGTTTGTTGTATATATTGAGAAAGATATTTTTATTGAGAAAAAAAATAAAATCATTATAAAGCAGTTTTAAAATATAAAATCTCGAAGAGAATAATTATAATGTAATTTTTTTTATTTTAAAAATTCTTAAATTAATTTTGCTTGACTTGAGTTGGTACATTTCTTTATATAACACATATTTATATAATATATAATATCAAATATTTATTAGTAATTTATCTTTTTATTTAAAAAATTCTAGCTCTATCGTTGGAGGCGGCTTGGGTGTTTATTAAGAACGTGAGAATATATATAATATTTGACCTGAATTTTTCAACACAAGTCTCAGGTTGGCTAGAATTATCAACAACGAATACCTCTTCATCTGCCCTACGTATACCTACACAGACAAAACTTTCTCACTCGGAAACAATGACTTCTAAAACGTTCTCTTCACCAACCCAGGATATAATCCATCCATCACCAATTTCCACACCAAAGACTGGTCCATTGCTTTCCTTTACAAGACTCTTATCATCACACGATAATTAATCTATTTCTTGACGGCGAGTAATATTATATATTAATGAATATGAATTGAAATGAATTTTAATGAATTAATAAGTATTTTGTTATGAATTTTACATGAAAAATGATAATGATGAATTTATTACTTCCGCTTCCCCTCTTGCACTTCTCTCCGCCGTCTCTTTCTAAGACAGAAAAACCACCTTGACAACTTCAAGCCTTCAAGTCACAGTACTTCTTGGATTGCCAAACATCTTTCACTACTAAATTCCCTTCCTTGCCGAAATTAATATTCGTCCGAGTAATATTATATATTAATAGATATGAATTAAAATGAATTTTGATGAATTAATAAGTATTTTGTTATGAATTTTATATGAAAAATGATGGTGATGAATTTATTAGTGATTAAAAGTGAAGTACAGGACTGCTAAAAAAATTAAGGACATAATAGATAAATTAAAAAAAAAACATTTAATATTTGTATTTAATCCACTTGTACAAAACAACAAGTAAGCAAGAACAACATCAATTTTTGATAATCCCTTTAAGCTATGATTTTAAATGTTATGTATCATATGTCAGCATAGAATTATTACCAAGAACTTTTGTAATCCTTTGAAGATTTAGAAATAGATAAATAAAAGTTTGTTGTATATATTGAGAAAGATATTTTAATGAGATTAAAAATAAAATCATTATGAAGCAGTTTTAAAATATAAAATCTCGAAGAGAACAATTATAATGTAATTTTTTTTATTTTAAAAATTCTTAAATTAATTTTGCTTGACTTGAGTTGGTACATTTCTTTATATAACACATATTTGTATAATATATGTTGTTACCCATTTTTGGGTTTCTAAAAAAATATTAGAAAATACAAGAAAAAGATATATATATATAAAAAAAAATATTCGGATGAAATTCAAAAATAATAGGAGCGAGAAAAAGGATCCTGGAATGCCGAAAAAAGATCAAAATTGGTTGAGGAGGTTCAAAAATGTTATTATTCTACTTGTTGCAAGTCAGAAAATCCGCGCGGCATCGGCTGTCGATTTTATCGTTGTTCGTTTGCTTGATTTTGTTGGGAGTCACCACTTAGTATTTAATCGAGGGCTACTAGGAAACCGAATGTACTGGTCTTGTCAGAGATTCGCGGGTAAGGAACTGGTTTTGGTTAGGGAAGGTATTAGCACCCCTAACGCACCCTACCTGAGGTAAGCTGCTTCGTGGCTTTGATGTGTTAAAGAAGTTTTAAAAATTGTCTTTTCATCGGATATTAGAAATACAACTTACGTATAAGTTAATAATTCTGGACCGTGAGCAAATTAAAATATTAAATTCTTCTTTAATCTTTGCAATTTTATCATAAATAAATGACTAAAAAATAACATCCATAAAAAAAAACTTACAAACACACACATACACTTTTACTCTATTTTTTCTTTTCTTTTCTTTTTCTTCTTTTTGTTTTTTTTTTCCTTTCATCTACACTTCAAATTATAAAAATTCAACAACTAAACAAAATTACATTAAACAATCTAAAATTTACAATATAACCCCAAAACAATCTGGAATTACAAGAAAGGACTTCTAAGCCATGGAACAGTGCTGCAAAGCCTCAGGAACAGTGGCGGCGTGTCTGCCCCACGAGCCACAACCACTGGCGGTGCGTGGGTTCACGCGCCGCCGCAAGCAGTGCCTGAAAATGGACGGATCTGGTCGGCTATCTTCTTCTCTTCCCTTCCTTGCCGGGCTGTGAGGAACGCCACTACCTGCAATAACAGAAAACGCACAACAGAGTCGATTTTAGTTTTTTGGTTTTCTTCTGTTTTGTAGATCTGCTTCTCTCTTAGCAAGCTCAGTTTCTTTTTGTTTCCCCTTTGTTCTCTGTTTCAAACGGTCGACAGTGTGACCATAGGGCTGCTGGCCTTTGAGTTTTGTCCGGTCTGCAGCTGTCGGTGGCCGGTGAATCTGTGGACGGCGCGGCTCCATGGGTGCTGCTTCTCTGTTGCTGTTGGTAGGCGGCTGAGGAAGAAAGGAGCCGCTGCGGGGCTGCTCTCGGTTATGGAGAAGCTGGGTTTGTTGCCGGTTGCTGTGGGGGAGAAGAAAATCAAAAGGTTTAATTTCTTCCAATAAAGCCTAAATTGACTTAAAAAATCAATTTCCTTGCAATCAAACCCTCCATAAATTCAATTAAACCTTGAATAAAATTGAATTGAGTCCATAAACATCTGATTTTGGACTTTTCTTTCCTAAATTAAATTTTCCTTATCAACAGGGCTCTCACTGTCGAATTTCAACCTTTTGTATTTTTTGAATCTCCTCAACCAATTTTGGCATTTTTTTCGACCTTCTAGCATCCTTTTCTAGCTCCTATTATTTTTGGATTTTTTCTGAATATTTTTTTGATATTTTTTTGTATTTTCTCATTATTTTTGTGGGAACCAAAAAATGGGTAACAACACTACTAATCAAGTATTAAAAAGTTTTGAAATACTCTAACGCTAATACCATAAAAACAAGTGTAATTTTAGATTTAATTGTTGAATTAGGGGGAAATTTTATCAAATTATTCTAATTACTTATTTATTAATTTTGGGGCAACTAGCTTGCCATTTGTTTTCCTTTACATGCATAAATTAGGTCCGAAGCTGCTACTATTTCAAAATCATCTTTATTTTATTCCTTGTTTTTGGATTTTTTTTCATATTTATATTAGAATTTTCAATTTAATTAATATTCTACTAATTAGAATGCTTTTCTTATATATATTTAAATAGCCTTGGAGGCTACTTCTTAGAAGAGAACTAATGAAAAAAACTTCTATGAATATATCAAAGTTCTCTTTATAATATTTTTCTCTATAATTAAGGGTTGTTATCTTAAACTTGAGTACTTGATGTAAAATAATATTTGACCTGAATTTTCAACACCTTCTGTTTTCTACACCTCCTGTGTTAAACATGGTTGCTGATGTTGTTGTATGGAAAACCATTTTGAATTGCAAAACATCGACCCCATATTTTGTTGATATATTCCAATGCCGACAGAATACTGTCGTTGAAAATTTGTTTGTCAATTATGTGGAATGCGTGCTGTGATATTTTCCAATGCCACATACCTAAACATGGTTTTCATTTCTGTGGGCAATGAAATGAATATTCCATTAGCAACGTAAACAAACTGAAAATAAAAATGTTAATAATAACCAAAATAAAAATTGATAAAATTAAAAGAGATAAATCAAGATATTCAATCATATAAAATAAAACTTTCATCTGATTGTGTTTACTTAACTTGTTTATTAAAATCAATAAAAGATAAATCTACAATCTAAAAAACTTGTGACTTAAAAGATAAACACAAATAAAATTGATAAATAAACTTATGCCTAAAAATAAAATTATCAAGGCCAAACATATCAACAATATTATTTAAAAATAAATATTTTTTATTTTTTAAAATAAATTGCATTTGTATAAAACACAAAAAAGTAAATTCTAAATGAATTAGTATAAAACCTTGAAAAAAAAACACATTTAAAAAAACAATATTAAAAAAAAAAACAGAGAGATAAGATAATATGAAGCATAATCTCTAACAAATCAAATGTCAAATGAAATCAATAAAAACAAATCAATTACACAAAAAACATTAATTAAAAGGCAACTAGAAATTTGATTTGATATGAGTTTTGTAGAGGGCTGCAATTTTTCTTTCTTAAAAACAGCTTGAGTGTACATACTATTTTGATATGTTTTTTTTACTTAATATAAATTATAAGTGTAAATCAAAAAGTTTATCCAAACATCTAATAATCATCTCTATAAATAAATAAAAAATTGTTAATAATAAGATAAAAGAGAAACTCAGAAAAATAAAATATAGATGTAGATCAAGATATTTGATCTCGCAAAATAACCAGTTTGAAAACTCATTTTTAGTTCATGAGTAGAAAATACAACTTCTTAATCGAAATGAGTATCATGGAGATTTCGGTGATCTAGTTTATGATGAGATAAATGTGAAATAGTATTCTACATCAATTTATGATGTTTATTTTGATGTAATTATGTTGATAATGATAACATAAACAATAACAGTAATGTCTAAGATGATAGTAGTAATGGTGTCCTTGTTGATAAGTTAGAGATTCAATGCAAATAAAATATGGAAGGAGTTCAACAAAATAAAATTGTTGATTTAAACTATTTTGATTCTTTTAATTACAAGTTCATTGCTATTACAAAAGTAAATGTATTCAAGGGTTATATGGAATAGAATTGATGAAGTTTGAGTTTTCTAACTTATTACTCTGTAAGCAAATGGAAGAGGAACAATTTTTTCAATGGTTGTTTCTTATACAAATTTTAAAATCAAGACAAGAGCAATTCAAACTTGACAAACACGAGAACACGTTTTCTCTAATCCCGAAAGACTAATATAAAAGATTTTTTCTAATATGTAATTTTATGTTTACCAATATAAATTTTAATCTAAACTTCCGATGAGGCAAAAAATTATCTAGGAAGTTTTAGACGTTTTATTGCCTACAACATTAAAATTTCATAACCATAGAAGATGAGGAAGGTCTTCAAATAAGACTAGAATGTATTGTTCATGATTTTCTATATTTTCAAAGTTAATTTAGAATATTTTTTTATTATTATTTGATTTAGAACTCTTGTATTAGTTTTTTATTTTTGTTTACTACTTTTTTTCTAATATATAAACAGCCTAGAAGAGCAGTAATGTAGACTTTTGATTAGAATATTTGTCTGATGAAATATTCAGCAGTAAAATTTTGAATTTAGGTTATTGGTGACCTTATTCAATAGAATTTTGCATTGCTTCTTGCTATCTTTTTATTTTCATCTACGTAAATTTGTCAACATTAGTTATTAGAATACGAAGCTTCACTGCCTACTGACATAAGACTAGTTAATCTACCACAAGATGGTTGCAGCAACATTACCAGTTCCCTTGTTGCAGATAGGGACATCATTTGCATCCCTCTTCATTATATTTCAGTATGTCAATCTCCAACAAAGCGTTAGACACAACATATGGCTTGATAAACCGACACTAGGTGATCATGTGACCTCAAAGGTGTCAATCCACGACTGTATCTCATCTTCCTGCTTGGAAATCACATGTCTGATCTTTCCAAGAAGCGTATGGTTATGAGAGAACAATGAAGCAGCATTATTCAGTCCTCGTTTAAATTTAAAGGTTAACTAGATTGGCACAGAATAACCACTTGAAAGAGGAAAACCTTTTCTGGTATTGAAGAGATCAAGCATATGTCTTATTCATCGTACTATTCAAGGCCTGATGATGAAAATAGCTACAAAGAGCTGAAAGCCTGAGTATCCTTTCAGTTTATATATAATAGGAGATGCAGTCTTAGAACATGTCCTGCTTCTGTTCCAGTATTTTCTACCATTCAGATTTTTCTCTCTAGCCTTCTGAAAATATCGAGATTTTTTTTCTTTTTTTCTTTCTTTTTTTTTGATGAATTAGTTCAATTTTTTTTTGTTCAAATCAGTACTTCCACGCAGCCCACTTGTAAGTAATTCACTTATATCATCCAAAGAGCAGAAAACAAACTGTCATATTCAGTAATAGGACCAAGAACATTATGCATATATATGATGCTCGATAATTAGGGAATAGAAACCGTGACTTCTCGTGTACAACTGTCAAGGAAAACAACATTCAAGCACATCTATCGAACATATGTTTTAATGCTTTGCCAAATGCCAACAGCTTAAAGCAGCTTCTGTTTGTCGGTTGACAAACATTGCATCATCAGTATCCTAAGCATTCATCGAAAAAATAGAAATTACTTCCAATTACTCATACAGAAAAAACTGAAGTGATTGCATTTTTTTTTTCATTTTAGAAGTTTCAAAGTACCTTCAGTATGCCATAGTTATATTTACAGTTTGATCAGAAGTACAATATGCGAAAAAAATAATTTTAAGAAAATATGAACTATACTATACGATTCTTGAAAGAGCTTTCAAAACATGATTCATGGTGGGTAGATGATGAGGATCCTCCTCCATGCAACACTTGGCCAGGAATGCCAAGCACATAGCATCACCCAATGAATAATCTCCTCCCAAAACAGGATCCATGAATTCCTTCAACTTTTCCAAGCAATGAGAAGAATCTTCAAACGCTCCATCAAATAAAAAACGGACTGAATCCTTCAAGATTTTCCCATCCCTAGACAAATCTTTTCCTGATATTAACTCAAGCAAAACAACTCCAAATGCAAATACGTCCACCTGTAGAGAGGCCTGACCATTAGTAAGGTATTCAGGTGTCCAATGGGCCTCTCTGCCTGGAGTCATATGTTTAATATTCCAGACAATGTCTTCCTTTTCTTCGTCAGAAATGACAGGTTTTGCAAGTCTAAACCCAGAAATCTTGGCTCTCCAATTGGCAGTTATAAGCACATTTCTAGTGTTTATATTTTGATGAACAAAGGCTGGTGCTGTGCAGAAGTGTAAGTAGTGAAGGGCATCTGCCAGATCAAAAGCAATCTGCATCCTTCTTAACCATGTAAGCTGCCTATCCAATTTCTTATTTGACAAGCAGTCCCTTAAGCTACCATTCTCAGCGAATTCGTATACAAGATAAGGATTAGCTCCATTGTATATTCCTTCAAGCTGTACAATGTTTAGATGATTGATCTTTGTCAAAATGTAAATGACACGGCGAGCACCTTCCTCTGACTCCATTTGTTCAATTGCTAGATAGTAACCTCCAATTCTACCTCTATACACTTCCACACCGATCTTATAAGCCTCGTTGAAATCTTCTGTCGCAGTCCTTAGCTCCTCCAAGCTGAAATTAATCAATGATTGCTTTAACTTGGACATTCCATCAAGAAAATCAGGTGAGACATTCGATGACACTGAACTTCTAGGAGTTAAAGGTTGGAACCTCCTAGGATGACACCGAATGCATATAAGAAGCCCACAAGCTACCATCATCATAACAACTGCCGCAGAAACACCTACGCCAAGAAATACATGTAAATTCCATTTTGTTGATTTGGTACCAGGTACAACTTTTTCCAGGGGAATCACTGCTCTAGGAGCAGGTGAGCTTCCTGGAAGAGAACCAGCACGCCACCTCACTTCCGGGACATCCTTTGCGGGAACAAGCAAAGTTGTTAGAGGAAAAATTGCTTCATATTGTCTTAGATTATTTGCATCCCTGATGTCTTTTTCGGGTAATCCAAATTTACTAGCGATGCCTTCAATGATATCCTTCTCTAAAATGGGGTATGTCACAAGATATTTCACTCCGTTTCTTCTTTGAGGCGAACCAGGACAAGCGCATCGAATTGGTACATTGATCAGAGAACCAACAGGGACATCATGGCCATCGAAATCTGCATTCTCCTCAATCAGACTTTGCACTTTCACCAAACCTGCAAAAACTTTGCAGGCAACTGATGCAAAAGAATCTTGCTTGGACATATTATGCATGAAAATAAACTTAGAGAACCCCCCAAGGCAATGGCATGTAATGGGGATGATGATATCTTTCCCAAGCGGGAGACTCCAGTTAGAATCATCTTCAGCCATTTTGTTGACAAAGAGAAGAATGGATTGATTTAAATTGAATAGGGAAGATATTAAAGAGATTGTGTCGAAATTCTCTTGAGCTCTATAGACTATATAAGCACCACAGTCTGAAATTCTTGGGCTGCAAAGGTAGTTTGATCCTTGAACTTGTGAAAGGGAGTCGCAGTTGGAGCTATCATAGGATTGTTGAGACAAGGTGGGCTTGACAAGAAAGATAATAATGCAAGAAAAGATGAATTTGGGAAGGGAAATCATGATAGACGTAAGCTTGTGTAGTGAAGCTGGTTCTTGGAGGAGAAATGGAGGGAATGAAAGTAGATGTTTGAAGTACGCAGTCCAGGTAAAAAAAAAAAATGATCAATAAAATGGCCGCCTGGCCGGCCTTACAACATGAAATCTTCAGCTTAATTTCTAGCATATGTACTTATGCATTAGTCTCACCATACAACACCCCTACTCTCTAGATTGTACACCCCGCTAATGTTTAAGATTCTGGATTTTTTAAAGTATATTTTATTTAGAAATATATTAAAATAATATTTTTTATTTAAAAAATATTATCAATATATTAATATGAACAAAAATCATAAAAAAATTAATTAAAAATTAAAAAATTGAAAATTAATTTTTAAACACAAAAACAAATACACTCCCTATCAAAAACCAAACCTCAAAGGAATTTAGTCTAGCGAAAATTATTCTAGAAATTAATACGAAAAAAATATGATGGATTTGATGTATAATTTATATTATCTGAATTCAATTACGATTTGAGTTCATTACCTTGTTTATTAAATGGATAAATATGAATCTATCTCAATCTACTTTGATAATAATCTAATTCAAAATTAACATTAATATTATTTTAAATAAATATAATATTCTTAAAATAAAAATAAATATATCATACATAACAATGGATAACTTTCAGTTGAAACTTCTTAAAAACAGTAAAAAACCACAAATCGGTTGGCTATGAGCTCCTTTGTCAACACACCTATCATCGGGATCTTCTCTATCCTTACGATACTCCTAGAATATGAAAACAGAGAAATGTAATCTTTGATCTTCGAACAATACCTGTGATGACAAACAACTTGGAATATTTTAACCTTCCGAAATAAAATATCAGAAAAGACGGCTACCCTCGATGAATGTTTTTCAAAGTTCGATGGGCCATTTCTCTGTCCTGACCAATGATCATTTGTTAATAAGGCAGGCTGGGTGGCAATCAGGAGACACCATTGTAAGAGAAACTATAAATAAATGCTCAAGAACAACACATATCCATGTCCATTGGTAATTGTCAGTGTGTGGAAGTTCTGTCTCTCTCGTTTTTCCTCCTTTGACCATGTCTAATGTGCAGATGAATCTAATCTAAATCCAACTGGATGGAGGTTATGTTGTTCCAAGTTTGTTTGATGTTGCAGCGCAAGCGCACCGCATCAGAAGCATGATTTGCAGTGCAACTGCAAAAACCAGGCACTCCATTGGCTTCGCGAGGAATACTTTAAAATGTTTTGGAATTGCGTTTTGAATGGTATTTTTAAAATATTAGAATTTTTTATTTAAAATTAACTTTTTTATGTTTCTAAATCATCTTGATATAGGAATATCAAAAATAATTTTTTAAAATATATATACATTATTTTAATATATTAATAAATAAAAAGCACCACCCTTCCGGCCATATCATATTTCCTGCTGGCTGGCGTGTGATATAACGAGACACAAAACGTGCATAGAAACAAGATCCAGTTTGAAAGATAAATTCAAGAAGAACTGGGCCTATGCCTTTCTAATTTTAAGGTCGAAATAAAACGTCTTTGACTTGTTTAAGGTTTCCTTTTTTGCTTTGACCTCTATGATTCGTGCGTGGCAATATCTGATTAGTCTATGGTTAATTAATTATTATGATTCTAATAAAGTAATAATTAACTACAGGAGATTTGGTGGAGGGCCATAGCCGATTAAAAGCAGCAAGGTATTGCATGTCACTTTTCATCATTCATCTCCCAAATCTAACAAGAAACTTCTTGTTCTTGGACCTTTTCCTTTGATTTTGCACTTTGTTACTGATTAAAGACAGAAAACTCGTGCATCTCAACTTTAACTCCCACCCACCCAATGATACGACTTTTATAGTCAATTCAATGAATCAAGGCACATGTAGTGTTAACTCTGTGTGTTTGTGGAGGTTCATGAGCCTTTCATTCCATGGCATGAACTTGTGCATATGAGTTTTACAAGTTGATAATGTCATTTGAATCCAAAACGTCTAAATCATTAGGATATGGTTCTTTTATATATATATAGCTTTTCACTTTCACACACAAACACACACACACCCCATCATATAAGACAGAGACTTCAAGATTAATTTTGCTTCTTGCACCAAGAAAGTTGCATACAAGAACATACACTCAAGATTAGATCCTATGCGGGAGATTGAACTGGTGTAATATGATTGACTTGATGAGTAAAAAAACAACTCAAATAATAAATAAAAATATAATTTGATTATAAAAATATATATATATAATATATTTTTAAAATATTAAAATGATAACAATTTAGATCGACTTGGATTAACTTGTTAAAATCATTATCCAAGTCATAAGAACCTAATAGCCCTATATAAAACAAATCCAAAAAATAACTTATTAAACTCAATTTTTAATCAACCCAATATATAAGGATGGAATTGAAAACAAAATCATTTAAAAAAACATAAGAAACCACTTGAATCAACAAACCAAATGTGTGACCCTAATTACAAGATCGAGATAACCTCAAAAAATAAAACTTGAATTAAATTATGAAACCTAATTCTCAATCAACCTAATATTGAAAGATTATATTTAAAAAAAATCAACTAAAAAAATACAAAAATAGAGTCAATCAGTCAAACTCGCGATCTGGGTCATAAGACTATAATAAACACAAAGAAAGTAAATAAGAAATATGAAGCACAATCTTAATCAACATAATATCGAATGATTAAATTAAAAAAAATAAAAAAAGACTCGAATCGACCCAAGTTTACGTGTCAAACCTGGGCAAGGAGAACATCATAACTTCATAGAAACAAATTGAAAATAATTATAAAGTCCAATTCTCAATCAGTCCAATGATGAATGGTGAAATTTAAAATATATATTCAATTTAAAAAATGACCATAAAAACTCTAGTCAACCTAGTTGACTGGCAAAACTCGTAACCCAAGTCATGAGATCGTGATAATCTCATAGAAAAAAATTAAAAAAATAATTATGAAATTCAATTCTCAATCAGCCTAACGTTGAAGGATAAATTTAAAAAATAATAATTAAAAAATCACACAGGTCAACATAACTGACCCGCAAAACACATAACCCGAGTCATGAGACCGGGATAGCTCCATAGATATAAAATCAAAACAAATAATAAAGTTCAATACCCAGCAAACCCAACATTGAAGGATAAAGTTAGAAAAAAAAACTAAATTTCGATTTAAGCTAAAAATATCATCAAAATTTTCAAGAATCAAAGTGAAAAAAACTTTGACATTTCAATGTCTATTACTATAGTGAAATTTCAAAACCTTTTAGTACATGTTAATCAAGCAAAACCTTAATTTGATACATGTGTGTTGGCAAAAAAACACCAATACAACTAAATTCACAATCTAGAAGTTCTAATTATTTTTTTCTCTTTTTGCAATTAAACATTGGGTCAAGTAAGCAAGCAATCACAATATAACAATATCAAGATTTTTACATAAAAAACCCTGATTTAAATAAAAAATATGGTATCTTAGTCCATTTAAAAACATCCACTATAATAATAATAATAATAATATATATATATACAAGTGTTTTTCCTTAATTAAAACTAATGGTTACAACATAAATCATAAAAAAACAACATATTTTTAGAATTCATCAATATTAAAAAGAAAGAGTTGAAAAGAATCTCACAAAACTAGAATTCATGCTTTTGTGATATCTAACTTTTTTTTTGTAATTTTTAATTTTCCCATTTTTTTATCATTTTAAAAATAAAAATTAATTTTTTTTATTATTATGTCATTTAATACATTTTAAATCTAAAATTCGCATAAAGGTTTTGATAACTTTGAAGTAAAAAAAATAATAACATAGTAAAATCAACATAAATTGGGTAAAGGTTGATTCTTATAAAAAAAAAAAAATAGGTGCCGGCTACCTACCGTGGAATGGTCAAATAAAAAAAAAAGACAATGAGTAATTTTTTACTAGTTAGATATCTTGTAAAAATTGATGGGTAGATAGGGTATATTTAGTAACGTAGTGATAATTATTTTTTAAAGTGTAATTTTATTTAAAAATATAAAAAAATAATTTTTTATTTTAAAAAAATTATTTTTGATATTAATATATTAAAATGATCTAAAATGCTAAAAAAATAAAATAAAATAAAAAATATGATTATATTGTTATGACAAACGAGTCCTTAACACCTATTTTCCCAGTCAAGGGCGACAAGATATGCTATATTATTTACTTGATAGACGATTTTATTTGATTAAAATTGCGGGAAGTAGTGGAAATTTCTTCGTAGAATGATCAGATGGATGGAGCCTTCGCCACTTTAAGAAGGCATTACTGAAAGGTACACTTGCCTTTGCAACTTCGAGAGGGCATTGCAGACAATGCCGCCATGAAAATTGACTCGTTTTGGCTGGATTATAAGAGGATGTTTGTCATAATTTCTGTTGTTTCTATTTTTATATGTTTTTAAAATTATTTTTTATTTAAAATAATATTAAATTGATATTTTTTTAATAATTCTTTTAATTTTAATGTGTTTTTATAGAAATTTGCATATCAATATATCAGCAAAGTGAGATTTGGTGGAGCCGTAGTCACGACGGCTGAGAGAGATCCATTTTTGTGGCTGGCGTGGTCCTTGGGATGGAACCAATTAACCAAGCAAAATCAGGCACGGCTAAGGTTCTCTTTGCAATATGTCCGTTGGTTTTAGTGGCTGTAGTAGCCAAGCTTCTCTCTCGCAACTTACAAGTGGCTAGATCGCACGGGACCCTTTTTTTCTATGGCCATAGGCCCCGGAAAGGCGGAAATGTTTGGAAAGCACAAATATGGTCAAAGTCTCCCCAAAGGTTATTGGGTGGTTTATATATATATATATATATATATATATATATATATATATATATATATATATATATAATCCGGTATTTTCATATTTTTTTTTAATGTTTAAACTAGTTTCATTCGAGATTCACGACTGTTATATCTAGTAAATATATTTTTTATTGATTGAATTCATACTCTAATCATTACAGGGATATAGTGGTATTTTAATCATTAGATCAACAATTTATTGTTTTTTAGGTGTTTAGTTGTTGTTTTTTAAAATATTTTTTATTTAAAAATATATTAAAATAATTTTTTTAAAAACATAAAAATACTGTGGTCCAATTTGAGTTAATATTTTTATTTTGTGGACCAAAAGATGAGCAGTGAGGAACAATTGATTGCTGGTTGACGCATCATATCTTTATGGCTATATTATTTCTCTTCTTCTTTTAACAACGGCTAGTGTTTCGTCCTTCCATCACATATTAAAAAACAGAAGGGCAAACTTCAAAAAGATCCCCAAACTATAAGAATAATCTTGAATAGGTCCCTGCCTATTTTTTTTTTCTCTTATCTCGATTGGATCTTTGCATTAGTATTAATATTATAACCATTTAATCACTTGAAACAGTTAATCATGAGAAGAGGAAACAATCTTTTGATTCATGATTCCCTAAGTTTCTCACCTTCAGGGTTAATTTTGTAATCTGTCTTCTTATATCTTTTATTATCAATTCTCAAACATTTCTTTTTAATTATGCTTATTATATTATTAATTTCTGAATATTTTCTCAAAAAAAAAAAACCTCCACGTCATCTCTTCCCCGAACACATTCACTGAAATTGACATGTTTTGTCCTTATACTCTTGAGTTTTCATAAATTTTGCCTGTGGGCAGTTTTTTATATATAGATTCTACCTTCTTATAGGTTCTATTAAGGGATATTTAAGAAATTAAAGTAAAATTATAGGAATAAAGAATGCATACTTTACCCTAAATTTCTAATCTGATTTAATTGATGTTATTTTAATTCATTTATGTAATATTTCTTTAGTATCAACTTAATTTCTAATTTTAAAAATTAAACTTTTTTTTATTACAAGAAGAAATATATTTAATACAATAATTAACTTTTAATTTCTTAAATACTTCTATAACTTAAAATTCTAAATCACAGGCTTTTTTCTGTCAATTTAATTTAATTTATTTAATAATTCAAATGTTTTTTTTCTTTTTTTTATTAAATTTAAAATTCCCAAGTATTTTTTTGTTCCTTGATGTATAGATTTTTGACACGTGGCATCCAATATAATCTAACTGGATGGAAGGAGAAAACTTTAACAGAATCAATATCTTCAAGGTAAAATTCATATAATAAAAAAAGGGGGCAAAACATCTCATTGACCCGATTAAAAAAAAGGGGCAAAACTTCATGATTCATGAGGTTTTTGTTTAACTAATAATTAACTGGGTCACCAACTCTAGACTACTATGATAAGTTCTAAAAGGATGTTTGTTTTTATATTTTAAAAATATATTTTTTTAATTATATTATTTTTTAAAATTATTTTTTTTGTTGGTTTCGTATTATTTTAATGTATTGATATTAAAAATAAATTTTAAAAATAAAAAAAATATTATTTTAATATATTTCAAAGCAAAAATTACTTTTAAAAACAATTAATACTAAAATTTATATTTTTTGGATATCTTATATTTTTTTTATTTTTTTTGCACTTTTAAGCGTGTTCGTAATGGAAGGTAGAGTGTTTTTGTAAGAAAATATTTTTTTAAAAATTTAAAATATATTAAAATAAAAAAATTATATTTATTTTTAAAGTCTTTGATATCAATATATTAATATCATTACAAAATATTTTTTAAAAAATCAATTTAATATATATTTTTAAAGCAATCTCAAAATCACTTTACAAAAACAAGTTTAACCCTAAAAAAAAATTGCTTTGTATCGAAAACTAAAATTGTGTTTGAAAGTGTGGTTGCAATTGTTTTTCAAAGTACTTTTCACTTGGAAATGTATTAAAATAATATTTTTATTTATTTTTTAAAATTATTTTTTACATCAACACATCAAAATAAATTAAAAATATTAAAAAAAATTAATTTAAAATAAAAAAATAAAAATAAAACCATTTAATAAGCTAACTACAATTGACAATCGACTAGTTTGTGGTTATTCAAAAGGAATCTACGGGTTAACTTGATCTAGCAACTTTGTTTTAAAATATGAAAGAGTTGTTGTTGTGAATATTTTAAGAAAATAGGTAAATAGATGATAATAGCAAGTGAAATCTGATGTTAGATCGCATGGGATTATATTATAAGGTCCCTTCCTTCGCAAAACCATATGGTTAGTTGCATGGCGTTGATTTCATGAATTAATAAGTAGCTGTTCTTTTCTTCTCCTTTTTTAATTGCTACGGATCATGATATATATATAAACACAGAACGTAATACTTGAAAAAATAGAAAAAAACCTAACTTTAGCCCGTAATGTATTGTTGTGCTATTGATTGAGCTAAAATCTTTTGATTTTATCAATCTTACCCTAAACATGTTCAATATTAGATAATGCCATCTCTCTATCCATCAATTATTTGTAATATTTAACCATCTAGATGGTAAGAACTTGGGACTAAGAGGTTTGCTCCTTCTGTGGTCTCAGGTTCGAGCCTTGTGGTTGCTCATATAATAGTCATTGAAGGCTTACATGGTCGTTAACTTTAGGGCATGTAGGATTAGTCAAGGTGCGCGCAAGCTGACCCGGATACCTACGTTAAACTAAAAAAATTTATTTATAATATTTTAAATATTTATCCAAGTAATTAAGTGAATCCATCCCAAGATTCAAAATAATTATGACATGCTATAATTTACTTTAATTTTCTTCTAACAAATGACATGTAAGCCTCGTTTGTTTTTGCTTTTGGAAAGTGTTTTTGTAAAAACTTAGATTTGTTTTGTTTTAAATTTAATTTTTATATTATTAGATTGTTTTGATGTGCTGATATTAAAAAAAAAATTTAATTTTTTTTTATTCTAATATATTTTCAAACAAAAAACATTTTGAAAACAAACGTACCATAATACCTAACAGACTCGTAATATAAATAAATAATAATTTTGCTCTTAAAACTTTCATATTTTGTTAATTTGATAGCAATAAACTTATCTCGAGGCCTTACATATAAGCATACTTAACGAATATATGTAAACTAGATGAAGTATTTTAAGTGCTATTAACAAAGAATTGATGAAAGGATATATGAAATTGTTTGTCATTGAAGTAAATTGATAAAATCAAAATATGGGGGATTTAATTGTAATGAGGTAATATGTTAGGGTTTAAATTGAATTTTCTAATAAAAATATTGGAAGTTTCTATTATCTTGGGGTCGATAAAGTTTCGCGCCTCCTTCCCTTTCCTTCGTTGTTTCTCTCTCTTCCTGACCTTGCATTAATAGAAGGCTCTCCCTTATTCTGCTTTCCATAGTCTCCATCCCTCTTCCCAACGCACACACACTTTATAAGAAGCCGCCACCACCCACCAAAGAAACCACCATGGACTCCTCCACGACAGCAACAATCTCCTCCCTAAAAACAACCATCTCTCCCAACCCTAACCCTAACCGCACCAAGAAAACACCTACTTTTCATTACAAGAAAACCAAACTTCCTTCGTTCTCCAACTTCAAATCTGTTAAATGCATCCACTCACCTCCTCCAAATCCAAAACCCTCAAATTCCTCACCTTTCATCTGCACAGCAGTCACCTTCTCTCCATCACAGACAACTGAGCTTGTCCCAAGTAAGCTTCACCATTTAATCACCGAATTCCAGTCCCTCTCTAAACCAGTCGACCGTGTTAAACGCCTCCTCCACTATGCAACCTTCCTCTCTCCACTACGAGACTCTTCTCGGGTTGATTCGAACCGGGTCATGGGCTGCACTGCCCAGGTCTGGTTGGAGGCACAGCTAGACCAATATGGGAAGATGAGGTTTTGGGCAGATAGTGATTCAGAGATTACAAGAGGGTTCTGTGCTTGTTTAATTTGGGTGCTTGATGGGGCGGTGCCAGAGGAGGTTTTGAAGGTGACAACAGAGGATTTGACAGCTTTGAACGTTGGGTTGCCTGTTGGAGCGAGGTCGAGAGTGAATACTTGGCATAATGTTTTGGTTAGTATGCAAAAGAGAGCGAGGATGTTAGTAGCTGAAAGAGATGGGAAGAAGGATTTCGATCCGTTTCCATCTTTGGTTGTTAGTTCAGATGGGATTCAGGCGAAGGGGAGTTATGCTGAGGCCCAGGTTAGGATCAAAGTTTTCAAATTTCCTTCGTATTGATTGGATTAGATGAAATAAAAGAAGGCAAATTTGATGTTGAATTGGACAGATGAGGCTAGGATTATAGAAAAAAAAAAGCACTGAAGAGATCAGTAGAATACATTTTACACATGTTGGAGATTGCTTGTAGGTCCTTTTTTTTTGTTTTGTTTGTAGGTCTTGGAGATTGAATTTTGAGATGATTTTTTTGAGGTTCTGTTATTAATTTTTTCTTGGAAAATTCTATTTCATGTTTCATAAAGGCTAATGATTTTCCTTTGTTTTTTTTTGTTCTTAATTGTTATCATAAATCCTCTGTTTTTTCCTCTTTTGGGTGAGATCACATTCTTCCGATCCTGTGGTGCTCTTTTGTAGGCGATAGACATTTACATTAGAGACGTGTCTGCATTTCTATTCCGAATTAGCAATTGAGAGGGCGGGCAAGGAGATTATAATGATGTTTTAAAATGATTTAATTGTATTTGTTGTTTATGTTACTGGTGATAAACTTTATGTCTTTATTAAAATCCTAAGTTTTATTTTAGTTTAATTGCAGGCAAGATATTTGTTCCCAGATGAGTCTAAGGTTCAAGAGCTTGTCAAGGAGCTGAAGGAGAAGAAAATTGGCGTTGTTGCTCATTTTTACATGGATCCTGAAGTTCAAGGTGTCTTGACTGCTGCACAGAAGCACTGGCCTCACATCCACATATCTGATTCATTGGTCATGGCAGATAGTGCTGTTAAGATGGCTGAAGCTGGATGCAAATTCATTACTGTTTTGGGTGTAGATTTTATGTCAGAAAATGTGCGTGCAATCCTTGATCAAGCTGGCTTTGGAGAGGTATATCATTCTCGTTGCTCATTATAATTGTGTCAGTGTCTTGTCCTTTTCTATTTCTTTTACTGGTATGAAGCACCCTTTGTCAGTGTTTGATATAGAGGATGGTGCATAAAATGATGTAATGTATTAGATTTTCAACATCGTGTCAACCTTTTGAATTTTGTACACAGAATTATGGATGAAATGAAATTTGTTGTCTCCATGTACGGTTAATTCTACTGCAGGTTGGCGTGTACAGGATGTCAAATGAGCGCATTGGTTGTTCTTTAGCAGATGCTGCGTCTACTCCTGCTTATATGAGTTATCTTGGGGCTGCCTCTGGGTCTCCTCCATCCTTACATGTTATCTACATTAACACTTCACTTGAGACGAAAGCTTATGCTCATGAGCTTGTGCCTACAATCACTTGTACTTCTTCAAATGTTGTGCAAACTATCCTTCAGGTTAGTAGTTGCTATAAGAGTGCTTTTACCTTTTGAATCTTTTAATGTGGTGTGAAGCACCTAAAAAGGTCACCTTTGTTCTTTTCTGTTTTTTTCTCCTGTCCCCTTCATCCACAGGCTTTTGCTCAAATTCCAGATTTAAACATATGGTATGGGCCTGATTCATACATGGGTGCCAATATTGCAAAATTGTTCCAGCAGATGACAATGATGTCTGATGAAGAAATTGCCGAGATACATCCAGCACATAATGGAGATTCCATTAGATCACTTCTTCCTCGTTTACACTATTATCAGGTAATCTTTCATTTTGATTCATGAAGAAGCTAAAATACAATGGAGTTGACTTTTGGATTTTTTGTCTGTAATGAAGCTACATGTCATGCTTTTAGAGAAGCCTGGTTTTTGCAGTTGTTTTGTTTGTGAATCATTGCACAAGTTTCCTTGTTAAAATGGGAAAGCAAGTTGAAGATGACTGCCAATACATGGAGCAGTTTATTGTTTTTTTGTTTTTTTTTTTATCCACTGGAGGGTAGCCCTTTCCATTCCTTAAATTCCCATCCATGCCTCCCAAAATTTGAATCTGAAACCCCCTACTGTAAGTCCCAAGTGTTTACCGCTGGGGCATCCCCTTAAGGACATAAATGAAGCAGTTGCAGCTCAGTTTGTATTACAAAATGAGATTGTTGCTGAAAGCTGTATTTATGATGTACATCATGCAATCATCATTTGGTTGTATGTTAAGCAATTTTTCTCACCTTTTGTTGGCATGAGAAATATTTCTGTCTACAACATTGCAGATGGAGGCCTAAGTTTAGAATGTGGCAGTCATTAACTTTTCCTTCTTTTATCCTCATCACATTATCAAAATTTGTGGGATTTTGGAATGCTGAAATGCAGGGGCTTACGTTTTCGCAACATTGTAATGCAACATGAAGGGAAGCTCATTGAAACATCCTTTAAATTGGGCATCAATCGCTATTCCCTCTTTAGGAGACTCTAATGTTTACAGTTTGAGGCCAGAGTCACAGATCCTCTTGACTTTGACAAGAGGCAGACAATGACACTTGCTCATGCTACCATGTTTCCTTATGATTTGTCATGTTTTCATCTTTTTCTATCAATAATGTTAGTTTGGCATCATTCTTGCCCTTGGAAGGCTGTCTCTGCAATTTTATAATTGTATTTAGTGCAACATCTTTTTAGCTTATAATCTATATTTTTTTGCACGTAGCTGATTATCACAAATATAATATTTCACTCTATGCATTCTATCATTATTTTCTCCTGCATTTGTGGATTAATGCCCTCTAACCACCTTGTTTCCAATATTTTCTGATAGAATGCTGTTTTTGTATCAGGATGGAACATGCATTGTTCATCATCTATTTGGACATGAAGTTGTGGAGAAAATAAATGACATGTACTGTGATGCTTTCTTAACTGCTCATCTTGAGGTCCCTGGAGAAATGTTTTCCCTGGCGATGGAAGCAAAGAGAAGAGGAATGGGAGTAGTGGGTTCCACTCAAAATATATTAGATTTTATAAAGCAGAGGGTACAAGAGGCTCTGGATAGAGATGTCAATGATCACCTCCGGTTTGTGTTAGGAACTGAATCAGGAATGGTTACTTCAATTGTTGCAGCAGTTCGTCATTTGTTAGGTTCTACAAAGTCTTCTGAGAAAGCAAAAGTGAATGTTGAAATTGTCTTTCCAGTCTCATCAGATGCAATAACAAGAACATCAACAAATTCGACCTCAGGCCTAAATTCAGTTAAAGTTGGTGACATCATATTGCCTGTTATACCTGGAGCTGCTAGCGGGGAGGGATGCTCTATTCATGGTGGCTGTGCATCCTGTCCATACATGAAGGTTAGTATATTCTTAGTAGCACACTGTCTGCATTGGTTTATTTACTTCGTTCTATAATCAAATCCATCAGTCCTGAGTCTTGGCTGCTGTCTGTCTCAGTTACGTGCGCTCATAATACTATTGCAGATAATTGTATATCTTAGACTACTCTGTTGCCAAGGTCTCCACACCAATGTGCTACTCACACATCTGAAATGCTTCCTTCCATCCTGGAAGTCAGGAAATATCTTTGTTTATCCCAAATTATCCTAGGGATTGCCCTAGTGAATCAATTGCTGAAGATTCAACCTGCATTTGTGTCACACTTTACATGGTCTGACTGGCTTCTCTAATGTTAATTTTGCTATAATTCTTGAGGCATGTGAACAAGCATGACTGGGTGAAAGCTGCCTTCTGGTTTTTTACTTGAGCTGTAAAGTCTTTTAAATTTATACCTTGGTTATGCTGCTTATTTGGTTTTACTATGATCTACCAGATGAATTCTCTTAATTCACTTCTAAAAGTTTGCCATCACCTGCCTGGCGAGAAAAATAAAGTTGCAGCATATGAAGCTGCACGATTTAAATTGCGAACTCCAAATGGAAAATCAATTGCAGATGTTGGTTGTGAACCGATATTGCACATGAGACACTTCCAGGTTGGCTTAACAGTATTGTCAATCTCTCGTTTCATTGTTATAAAGTGTTTTGGGCTCTAAGACTCATCTTCCTTTGATTCACTTTGTAGGCTACAAAGGAACTTCCAGATAAGCTTGTTTATCAGGCTCTCTACCCAGACAGCAATGGGAGGTCAATATCATAAAGTTGAACAAATCCACCTCGTAAAAGTGGAGGTGATATTGGTTTATAGAGAAAACCCAGAAAGACAAGAGATTCTAAACATGAGGGTCTTGCCATACAGATGAAGTTTTTTTGGGGTCAGGATCCTGTACAACTCCGTTATTCACAGCTCCTCTCATCTCGTTCCACCATTTGATGCATGCTTCTGTAATACTAGAATCATCACTTTCTACTTCTTTCATTATAGCTCACTGTTGGATTACAGGAAATCAAATAAGATTTGAATTCAAGATCTCCTTTTACATCTTTAGTGTAAGTTTATAGGAACTCGAAATGAAATTGCAATTCAAGCCTCTTTGTTGTAATGCTCCTGCCCTCCTGACCACACGACATAAAATTACCTGTATGGTGTCTTCAATTAGAACAGCTCTACATTGTACTAACTGCTGAATACTCCTTTCTCCTTCAGTGTGTTCATTCTGATTTTTTTTACTCTAAATTCTTAGTATGTTCATGAGCTATATTTTCTTGTCCATGATGATGAACTCGGCTTCTCTCATCAGGAAGTGTGATTGAATAAATTATTAGATGGAACTTTCGGCCCAGATTATCTGATATGTATATTAACAAGCGATGATGTGTTTGTTATTTCTTGATACATAAAATAAATGTCTCATATAGAAAACAGAATCATTTCTCCAAGACATTTATTTTATGTATCAAGAAATCACAAACACATCATCGCTTGTTAATATATGGATTTTTTTTATTCATTTTGTTGTTCGTAGAGAAATGTTGGGGCTTTTCTTTTCTTGTTTACAGTTCCCTTTTAGCATTGTGTCTACCAGAAATGTTTGGATATGTGGAGAGAATCTCAATGTGTAGAAGCAAAACTTTTCTACCAATTATTTTTGGTAGACAATGGGAATCTTATTATTTTATTTTATTTTTATATAAAAAGATAAAATAAAATTAAAATAAATGATGTGAAAAATAAATGGATATTTATATATTTTTTTGGTTAATGAAATGTTAACGCATGAAATGAGATATTAAAAATATAATATTTTATCAATAAAAATTAACTATATGATATTGGAAAAAAATTTAAAAATTACTATAAACTTTTATAAATAGATGGTCTCATCCTCTATAAAAAAAAAATAATAAATATTCAAGATATAATTTTTTTTTTCAATACAAGCTAAGGAAGAAACTTCTATCAAAAACTTTTAAATTGTTTTTATTTACATTTAAAATTTATAAAAAAATGAAGTTTAATTGGATTAAACCCAAACATCTTATAAAAATTTTTCAATAAAATATCTTTTTCAATTAAAATAAAAAAGCTATTTTAAAATCTTTAAAATCCCATTATGCACACTTATAGTTTACAACTAACGAAGGTTTTTTGAATCAAATCTAAAATCCCATTATGCACACTTATAGTTTACTAACGAAGGTTTTTTGAATCAAATCTAAATACTTCTTTAGCAACATTTAAAAAAAAATTAAAGATATTTTTAAAAGTATTAAATCATCCCATCTTCCTTCCAAATCTTAGTTTGATTTAGGTAATTTTATATCAAATGTATATATATATAAAAAGATTCTGTTATTCTTTTATGCTCAAAATTATGTCAACACAATTGAAACATGGATGATGAGACTGAGCAGTGAAAGCTTTCGAGATGTTGTGGCCTAAAAGGGACACATGGAGAAACATAGCTAAGTAAAGATTAAAAAGGTCATCAAGAATGTCTGCACGTAGCTAGAAGTCTTTGTCTGTGCCGAAAGTAAAGAAGGAGAGTCGCTCTTGTTTTCTTGCCAGGGATGAATTGATTCTTGAATATCCCATCTGGGTAAGGATCTGCATGTACACAGATGTTGTAAATATTGTTGCCGCCTTCGGAAATCCCATCGTTTCGTTTATTGATAAGAATGAAAGGTAGAGAAAAAGAAAATCAACGAAAGAGAAGGTGAAGACTATACCACGTGTGACGCTAAAACTGCTATAATGTCTGGGACAAATGAATACAGGTCAATTTATTTCCATTTTTATACGAAAGGAGTTGTTGTCGATTAATTCATGGACAACCGGCTAACGCCACGGGCCTTCCCGTTCCAAACAAACGAACCTTGTCGTTTTGATTTATCACCTCCTCCCCCTTTTCGTCGTCACTACTCTCTCTGTCTGTCTCTCTAACAAACAATCGTAAGCAACCGACAATGTCATCTCTCTTTCCTTTTTCATTTTTTTTTAATCTATATATGGATAAATTAACGATTATGTTATTGAATTTCTGTGTTTTAAGTTATGGATTTTCTTTGCTTCGACGATACTAGAAGGCAATGCTGTTTCTGGCTTTCATAATTATACGGAAAGATTTTTTTAATCTATTTCTGCTTTGGGGAATGGTAGAAGAAAAAATAAGTTCTGGGTTTATCTCAAGTCAGTAGATGTTGTTTGTATTGGATCACATAGAGCAGATTATTGTGATTGGGTTCTGTGGGTAATTGGGCTAATCCAGTATGGCATAATTGTTTTTTTATTTATTGTTTTATCTGGGTTTTCAGTGTACTTTATGGTTGGTTAGAATTCTCATATGAGTGGCATCATATTTGAGTCCCAAATCTGCACTAGATTCTTTTTTGGTATTGGAAAAAGAATGGATTTTTAGTGAGATTTTCTAGTATCTAATAAATTTCCTAAAGAGTTTTTGTATAAATCTTGTTATTGGAGTGGGTAACGCAGGTGATTTTGTTTTTCTATAACTCCTGTTATTGGAAAAGATTGTTTGTTTCATCAGTAGCCTTAACCGTAAAACATTGCAAGTCCTCCAATTGTTTACTACTAGCCTTAGTTAGAGGATAAATTCAATGGTTTCTTATGGAACACTTCCAGTTAAAACTCTATTATTATATTGTTGTTCTTCTTCTTTTTGTTTGCTTGCTTGTTTATATATCAACTTGTGTTAGATCCTGCATCATGCAGAGTGCAGTAACTAAGAATCGGCTCCTCTTTGTCAAAGGATTAATCTCCTTGATCTGTTTACATTAATTGTTTAGGTGTGGGTTTTCTCCCCCAATATTTGAGAACTATGACCAAGATGTAGTTCTCCCCCAATAATGACTGATTATAGCATATTAGGGTTGTGTTCAAAGGTTAGTAAAAGGTATGTGCTTTCTGTAATGTGTGTCGTTAGAAATGGGTGGCAAATTACAAGTTAATCAGCAGTTTTTCCTCAACATGAACTTTTCATTATACACAATAAGAGTGAATTAATTGAGAACCAGCTGGTTGTTCTAGAGTTCATAAAATTGTGTTCTCAGAGAGCATTTTGCATTTCCAATAAAAGTAGTGTAGGTTTTTTTTTTTTTTTGAAGAAGAATATAATGTTCCTTCATTCCTGATATAAGCATTTGAATTCCCTACAAAGAAAAATATGTTGTATGTATGCCCACCTATTGTGTTTTAGACTTTTAGGTATATGATATTCTGTATCCAATGGAATTGACTTCTTTCCATTAACATGAATCTCTAGAGAAAAGTCCTTGATTGGATTATTATTGATTTTACAATATTTTCCATTATTTTGTTTATATTGAGCTTTGTCTATGTAGTCATATTTTCCATTTGCAACGGGAATAATGATTCATGCTGACCCTCGCAGTTTTTTTTCTTTTTTAAGTCTTAGTTCTGCATTCCTCAGAATCTTTAAAACAGAAGTCTGTGTTTTTGCTGAATTTCATAAGTTTCAAGTGCGTTGCCTGGTTCTGTAAAAATCTTTTGTTTTGAGTTCTAATGAGCAAAAGAAGAAAAAATAAAAAGGAAAAAATCAGTGGAAGTTCACTTCTCTATTGTCTGTGATACACCCAATTGCCATACAATGATATCAATTGTGGACTCATAAATCATAGGTTCTTGTATGCACATCTATGATGGTTGAATTCTTTCGCTTTTTTACCTTTGAGAATTCCTGTAGGGATAGAATTAATTCTCAATATATACTAATCATGCCTTTTTCTTTGTAAATACAGAATAAAAGTTCATGGATAGGGTGCATATATAGCATCTGGTTTGATGGTTGACCACCTACCCGAAAGTATATTCTAAGTCTGCATCATTTATTCCCGTGGAAAACACATGCACTACAACCATGATGAGTAGCACATTGACTCTGAGATCCCTCCTTACCCATGCTGATTCCTTTATCTTGTGATCAGTTTCTTGGAGGACCTTGGCTGATGATAATTCATCTTTTCCTCTGACAGATATTCTGTCCTGGCAACGCAATGGGATCAACAAATGTATTGGTAAGCTCACCTGGGAAGCAACCTCTTTTCTCATTTGGTGTAATCTCTGATGTCCAGTATGCTGACATTCCTGATGGTCATTCATTCATTGGTGTTCCCCGGTATTATCGACATAGCATTCGTGCACTGCAAAGGGCAGTAAAAAAGTGGAATAACCACCAGAATCTTAACGTTGTGATCAACTTTGGGGATTTTGTGGATGGGAAATGTCCGCCGGACCAGTCTCTAGATGTTGTAAAGAAAGTAAATAATGAATTTCAGAAATTCAGTGGTCCTGTTTTTCACTTGATTGCAATCACTGCCTCTATAATCTTCCCCGTGACAAATTACTACCATTTTTGAAGATTCCAGGTCTCAATGGCCATGCCTACTATGATTTTTCACCTGGTCCAGAGCACAGACTAGTCGTACTGGATGGCTATGATATCAGTGCCATTGGATGGCCTCGAGGTCATCCTAAAACCCTACAAGCATTGGAATTTCTAGGGAAGAAGAACCCAAATTCAGAAAAAAACAGCCCAGCAGTGAGAGGAGGTTTGTGATGTTCAATGGAGCTGTTGGGAGAGAGCAACTTGAATGGTTAGATGGCATCCTTCAGGATGCAACAAAGCTGAAGCAGGAAGTGATCGTTTATTGTCATCTGCCTTTGGATCTTTGTGCCTCATCTCAAGAAGCACTTCTTTGGAACTATGATGAAGCAATGAACGTAATCCACCAGTACAATTGTGTCAAGGCATGCCTTTCTGGACACGATCACAAAGGTGGGCATTCAACTGATTCCCATGGAATACACCATAGGTCCTTCGAAGCAGCCTTAGAGAGTCCTCCTGGCACAGATGCATTTGGGCATATTGACGTTTATGACAACAGGTTACTGCTTTGCGGTACAGATCGGATGTAGGGCACTGAAATGAGCTTTAATCCTTGAGCAGACTTGAGAGAATATCAGTAAATTAAAATTTCTTTGGTAAAATTGCCATTCATGTGTACATTATATTTTTCGTCCGAGGATTCTTTTTTCTCATATAATGACCGTTAAATACTTCACGAGCAAAGTTTCTTTGCTTGTCATAGTCAATGGGATCACCATCATCCACCATCTTAATCTCAATGAAATGATTTGGAAGTCAATGGTTCTCTTACAGCTAATTTTGATGAGATGGTTCTTACAAAATCTGAAGACTTCTTCAGATAGAAAAATTCAGCTGACTTAATTTGAAGGAGACCATGATTCCCATTTACTAACACATTACACATTGATCGAAGACAGATAAAACTAGCTTTCATTCAGTTTCTTCATCAAACAGCACTAATTGCAGGGTCCTCATCAAACTATCCATTTCACATGTCAGCTCCTGGATGTATGGAAGTTTGATATCAATTATTTTTTGAAGTTTTTTTTTTAGAAATTTATGAAAATAATATATTTTTATTTTTTAAAGTTATTTTTATATCATTACATCAAGACAAACTAAAAACATAAACAAAAAAATAAAATTTTCATCAAACACCATTTTAAACGCAAATACAAACGCAATTATCATCCCTTAGGTAACACCTTCCCCACTAAACACAGACGCTTCTTCTTTTCTTGTTTTCCCATTGCAAAGTCAACATTTCCCCGAGGACAACACAGGTAACACCTTCCCCACCAAACACAGACGCTTCTTTTTTTCTTGTTTTCCCATTGCAAATTAAGTCAACATTTCCCCAAGGACAACACAATACAGAAGGCTTAAGAAAGTAAACATGAAACCCACCACTACAACACTCTATGGACCCATATTGCGATGTGATATCTTTTGCCTTGTTCGCTTCACTGAGGCCTCTTTGCCTTTCTCTTCTCATTGTAGAAGAAACCAAACAAGGACACGACGGAGAAAACACTAAAGCATATTGAGCAAGTATCCATTGTGACGTGGCGTCCACTGATTGCTTGGACTTGAAACAGATTGGTGGTCTTGCCTGCATCTGTCGTTTGCCCGTAGGCCACCTCCTTTTCATCTGCGTCGTAAGCGTAGGCTCGTACGAAGTACGTGGCAGTGGGCACGTCACGCTCAACAGTCCACTCATGGGACTGGGCGGTGCTGTTAGCAGGGTTGTAAGGTCTAGCAACGATCTTGTGCTGGCAAGTCCTGTCTTTTTTTAGATTGTCTACAGTTTTTCTCCACCCACGGTCAACTTGGCTTATGGGAGCGTAGCATAGCTTGACCTTGATGGTCTTGTAGGTCGAGTCAGTCCCAGCTGCGACGGTCTGGTTCAGCCCCCATGTCACGGTGATTTTGTCCACACCACCTTTCAATACTGCAAAGTTAATTAATAATTAGTTCTGTACTGTGCCATTAAATCTGAATATCGCACTGGATGCATGGTGATCAGATCAAGGAGGGAAAACAACCTTAAATCTGAAAGTAGAACTGAGAAGTTGAAAATCAAGAACAGACAAGAAAGAAAACGATGCCATGCGGATCGTGTTACCTTGTCCGGATGTTGGTGAGGCCGTGACTTCAAGAGTCCTCTGCAGAGAAGAGAAGAGCACAATTCCATAGCAAGGCAATAGAAAGCAGGAGAGAACAAGTGATGCCAAGAGAAGAGCACGTGCTGCCATTGCTAGATATATACTTTTCTTTTCTTGCAATCTATAGGAAACGCTTTTGAAGCAAATCACCAAAAGCTAGGAAAGGTAGAAGAAGAGGCTATGATCCCACTGTATATAACCGATACTAATGATGATTTGATGGAGAGCGCAGACTGTCTGGGTTTACCTTATATAATGCAAGGCCGAACGAGTTGCCACAGAAGGGAGCATGACCCTTAAACGAGTGGAAAGGGTGGTGGGGGTGAAAGCGGGTTTTGCTTACTCAAGAAAAAGAGGTTTGACTTTGTTTTGGCTATAGGTACTTATTTAGTATTTTACAAACGTGGAAATTCTTGGTGGATGATATTGATGAGAAGATGTAGATGGTATCCGTATCAAGTACATTTTCATTCTTTGATTTTTATTTTTTTTTTATTTGGAGTTTTTTTTATGCTTTGGCTCGTCCCCTGGAATCTCGAAGAGATTAAACAAGCAAGGAAGCTAGGAATTGTGAAGGGAGTTGCTGACCTAGCTAGACAATCCAAGGAAAAGCCAAATCGAATGGAATGGAAGAGGCGAAAGGTGCAAGCTCATTTGTGAAAATTAATTCCAAATCATCCAACTCAAAACCAGTTAGCTGTCTATCAAGCCAGATTTTCTCAAATCGCACTGTACATCCATCCGAATTATCCGTCCTTGATCGGATTCGTATGGTAGAACTCTGGAAATTTTCAAGTAATGGGTATTTTGGGTAACCCTCTCAAAATAAACAATTTTCCATAAAAATATTGTCAAAGACCAAGTCACATGTTTGAGAAACAAAAAGCGCCGAAGAAAACTAGCCAAGTTATCCTTGCCAATTACATTCAATTGTTCGTTTTACTTCCAGTTTGTTTTTGTATTTTAAAAATATTTTTTAAAAAAATTAATTTTTATTTAATTTTTTTTTTTAGTGTTGATATTAAAAATAATTTTTTAAAAAAAATACTATTTCGATGCATTTCCGATCGAAAAACACTTTAAAAAGTAACTGCTACCACAATACTAAACACGCTTTATATGAAAAATATGTGAGAATTATTTTACAAAGAGAGCATCGATTAGTGTTGCGAAAACAACTCTAGAATCTCAAACTAATTAGCAATTATATAAACACAATTAATCACTAAAGATCACATAAAGAATTTACGTTGTTCAACAATTCAGGCCTACTCCATAGGCGAAATGACCAAGAAAATTAACTATGAGAAAATAAAAGATTACAATATGTCACATAAATTGTTCTCTCACCCAAAATCATAAAATAACTCAAAATTTACATTTTCTCTCTTCTCTCTAACCATCAAAGTGTAGAGAATGAAGGTACTTACAAATAAGTCTCAACTTTAAAATATAATAATTGTAGGCTTTTATGTATGGACTAAATACATGAGTATTTCTTTTCTTACTTGGGCTTATAATTTAAGACAAATCCAATAAATCTCCACCTTGTCTTAAATTGAGCCAACTTACGAATCTTGAACTCCTTTCTAATTGCCTCCACCAAACATATTTAAAGTATTACACAAATCAATCAAATCCAAGCAATGCTTGAACTTGATTATCAAGATAGATATCATTAACATATTTACAGGGTTTTTAATTGTAGAAATATTTTTTACTGATACAATAACTTGTGACATGATATCTAAAATGAAATGATACCTGATAGTCAACTCACTCTAGTCCTTTCATGGTAAATCTAGTTCTTGGCCAGATGAATATCACTCTAGCTATCATAATGTATAACGATCAACTTATATGACAGATCAAGATTGTCAACCAAATCTTTTAACCATAAAGCTTCTTTTATTGTCTCTGTCAATACCATATACTTAACCCCTATTATAGACAAGGTAACAATGGATTGTAAAATTGCTTTCCAACTAATGGTACACCTCGAGAGAGTGAAACATAACTCGTCAACAATCTCATCATATCCAAACCATCAATATAATCTAAATCTACAAAGTCACCAATATTATTTCTAGTGTTACTACCCTCTATCATATACCAAGTTATTTGTAGTACTTGTAAGATAACAAAGTATCCATGTCACAGCCTGTTAGTGAACTATACCAGGATTTCCTATAAACGTGTTAACCACACTAACAACATGTGAAATGTCTAGATGAGTGCAAACCATAACATATATAATACTTCTAATTGCACTAGCATATAGAACACTTGACGTGTGCTCTTTCTTCTCTTCAATTTCTTATGACAAACCCAAAAATGATATGAAATAGGCTAAAAGTGGAGTACCCGCTAGCTTATAGTCTTGCATACCAAAAAGCTCAAGTACCTTCTCAAAATACTTTCTTTATGACAAGTATAACTTTTCAAGATCTCTATATATCTCCATACCCAATATCTTCTTAGTTGAATCCAAATCTTTAATCTCAAACTCACTACTTAATTGATCCTTCAATAGGTCATAAGCATACAACAAAAAGTACATAAACAAATCATTTAAGAGCTTACTGAAATACACATAACTAATATAGTCACTCATAAAATAACCATGTTCAAGAATAAAAATATCAAATATTTGTATACCATTACCTCAATGACTATTTCAAGTCATACAATGACATCTTCAATAAGCACGCATGGTTTTATTTTATCTTTAGAAATGAAACCTTCAGGTTGATGAATATAAATTCTCTCATTTAACTCACGATGCATATAAATTTTTTTTTTACAAGTGATTGGTATTGGAAAATTTTGTTTGAAACATGATTAATAGGTACATTTAGAGTCAAATTAAAAGTGGATGTTACTCACTTTTAAAATTAAAATTTTATTAAATTTTATTGTCTAATATAAGTTTTTTAACATGGAACATAGAGATGATTAAAATAAATTATAGATGAATAATAAATTGATCTCAAAAAATTCATGATTAACATATTTTGGAGAAAACCAAAACCCTCTAAAACTCTATCCAACACAGGAAAGAATCAAGTAGGGGTGAGAAAAAAAAACTGAAAATTTGATTAAATCAATAAAACCAGAAACAAAATAACTGAAAAAACCAAACCGTGAAAAAAAATGATTAAACAGATTAAAAGTTTTAAAAAACCGACCGGTTCAGTTTAGTTTTGATTTTATAAGCCTGAAACTGAAAAAACCAAGTCGAGCCCAAACCAGAAAAAACCGAGCCAAACCGGAAAAAAACCAAGCCAAATTTGTTCTGAAATAACCGAACCAAAATCGGTTTCGGTTTGTTTTTTTTTAAATCAGTTTTGTTACTTTTAAAAAACAGAACCGAACTGAAAATAATCATCTCTAAAATCAAGACTTTTTTGTTGTTTATATAGTGAGAAAATAAAGAGTTAAAATTATATCCATATGATGCCCAGGTTTTTAGAGGAAAATGACCTAAGTAAAGCATGTTTTGAACTTAAAACACATACACACACATGCGTACGGCCTAGCTCAACTTGGGTATGACCGTATGAGTTTATCGTAAAATATTTTTTTGAACTACAAATGGATTATTTTTGCTAACCTATTTTTCTATGCTTAGATTCGAGTTTATAAAAAAACAATTCCCATGAAGAATTATTTTTTATCAATCCATTAATATGTTCAGCCAATGAATAAAGTCTAATCAATCTTTTTAGTAACCCTTTTAAACCTAAATGGTTTCTAGACAAATTTTATTCAATTAAAAGACGTAGTAGCAAGAATTAATATTATTAATTATCAAAATTAATTATTTATCAGTTTTATTTTCAAAATTCACTATAAAAATTAAAGTGTTTTCGTAGAATTTTACACAATTTTACAACTCTTCTTCATCTTAATTCTTAGATCTTTTTTTTTTCAATTTCCACCTCTATTTAACCTTTGTTTTTTGCTCTCCCAATCTAGAGTTTAAGTTCAATATTTGTAAAATAACATTTGAGTTATATAGTTTTTTTTAGTTTGTAGACCTTATTTAAAAATGTATTTAAACAAGATAGAAGTGTTTTAATCTTAAAAGACTTATTGTATATATTTAATTTACATAAAATAATAAACAATAAAGCTTTAAAAATAATTATTAATGCTCGATGACAACATATTTTCAGCTTTGCTATATTTGAAATATTTTAACAATATTAAATACTCTACATTATTTTAGTTTAAATTTAATATATTATATAATTAGTATATATAATAGGATTATATTTTAATTTCTTATCCAAGTTTAGATATATATTTAGTATGTATACTAAAATTTTTATATGATATATATATACACACACATATACATATATATATAAACTTGCATGTTTATAAAGTACGTAAGATCACTATTCTAGCAATCTTGGACAACGATACGAAACAATCATAAATTTTTGTTTCATTTAAAAAATGTAGTCGTGATTTATATAGGAACCTGGTGATCTGAAAAACAAAATATTTTTCTTTTCTTTTATGTGCTTATTCTGCTCATGAAAAAACAAAATATAAAAGTTGGGTCTAGTTGCCCTAGAACACTAGGATGGAATGCTGTACGTCTTTTAGCAGTTGGCGCTTGCCTGGGTGAAGATGAAGGTTAGCAGAAGCCGAGTTAGAGCTACGTTGGTATTCTAATAATAATTATTTTTTATTTAAAAATTTATTAAAATAATTTTTGTTAAAAACCATTTGTCTTTTCAAGAGAGAAACGAGAAGTTACTTCACTAACATGAACCATGACAATTATCGTTCACCTTCTAAAAATTTATTTCGATGAAGTACGCTAAATTCAAGATCCACTTGGCCGGGTGCAAACCAAATATTTGAGGACATTAATATATTATAAAAATTATATTAACTAATTATACATGGATATAAAATTCAAGACTGTCCTTTCTTCCCTTCATTCATGTCCCTCGAACTCTTCAAAAGTAGCGCTGCAAACTTCACCTTCTTTTTTGCCTTGTTCGCTTCACTGAGGCCTCTTTGCCTTTCTCTTCTCGTTGTAGAAGAAACCAAACAAGGACACGACAGAGAAAACACTAAAGCATATAGAGCAAGTATCCATTGTGACGTGGCGTCCACTGATTGCTTGGACTTCAAACAGATTGGTGGTCTTGCCTGCATCTGTTGTTTGCCCGTAGGCCACCTCCTTTTCATCTGCGTCGTAAGCGTAGGCTCGTACGAAGTACGTGGCAGTGGGCACGTCACGCTCAACAGTCCACTCATGGGACTGGGCGGTGCTGTTAGCAGGGTTGTAAGGTCTAGCAACGATCTTGTGCTGGCAAGTCCTGTCCTTTTTTAGATTGTCCACAGTTTTTCTCCACCCACGGTCAACTTGGCTTATGGGAGCGTAGCATAGCTTGACCTTGATGGTCTTGTAGGTCGAGTCAGTCCCAGCTGCGACGGTCTGGTTCAGCCCCCATGTCACGGTGATTTTGTCCACACCACCTTTCAATACTGCAAAGTTAATTAATAATTAGTTCTGTACTGTGCTGTTAAATCTGGATGTAGCACTGGATGCATGGTGAGATCAAGGAGGGAAAACAATCTTAAATCTGAAAGTAGAACTGAGAAGTTGAAAATCAAGAAGAGACAAGAAGGAGAACGATGCCATGCGGATCGTGTTACCTTGTCCGGATGTTGGTGAGGCCGTGACTTCAAGAGTCCTCTGCAGAGAAGAGAAGAGCACAGTTCCATAGCAAGCTGGCAATAGAAAGCAGGAGAGAACAAGTGATGCCAAGAGAAGAGCACGCGATGCCATTGCTAGATATATAATTTTCTTTTCTTGCACTATATAGGTAACACTTTAATTTGAAGCAAAACACCAAAAGCTAGGAAAGGTAGAAGAAGAGGCAATGATCCCACTGTATATAACCGATATACACTAGTGATGATATGATGGAGTGAGCAGACCGTCTGGGTTTACCTTATATATACAAGGACGAACGAGTTGCAATAGAAAATCTTGAACTAAGTAGAACGAGTAATACCCAAGAACACTTTGCTGGCATAATGTGAAAAGAGAGTTTTTATTTAATATGATAGATAGGAGGCCTTTAAGCATGAGGAACGGGTGGGGTTAACGAGCATCTCGTACCATAAAGTTATACATTTCATTCTAGTTGACTTTTATACATGGCTTGATCGATCAATCATCCCCTAGCAACTCTGAAAGATTAAACAATCAAGGAAGCTAGGATTTGTGAAGGGAATTTCTGAGCTAGCAAGACAAATGAATTGGAAGGGTCGATTGCCTCCATGAGTTGGCCTACTGGTCGCCCAAAGAGAATGTTCTAGAGTCATGAATTGTCACTCGCATTTAACATGGTTAATTATATGCGAGTGACAATTGAAATTAAGCTTAACAAGGGCATGGTTTAGGTCCATGATCAGTCAAGAATACAGACCTTGTCCACTTATTTTTTTTTAGCCTAAATGGACCTGATTGCTTTAGCCATGCGTTCGGTTTGTAAAAATTAAGAGGTTCATGAATTCAAAATCAACTTTTTTGGTTCATAATCATGTTCATTGACACAAGTTAGTTGTGAATCAAGTGCACGTAATGATGCAAGACTTCCTCTAATTGTCCCTGTATGTGTTTAGGTTCTCACGCGAGCTAGCCGTAGTGACACCATGCTCCATGTACCCGAGATAAGTTGCGATGTGGTGTATGGAGCATGGCGTCTAGCCTCTTATAAGATGAAATTCTAACAAGGATAAAATTAAAGAGAAAAACAATTAAGGGGGATAAAATCTTAAAAAAAAAATCTCAAATAAAATAAATAATAATTAAAAAATAAATATTAAATTTGAAAGATTAAAAAAATCATAGGGAATAAAATTAAAAAAAATTTGTAATTTAATAGATTGTTTATAGATTAAAAAATGGTAGGGGGTGAAATTGAGAAAAATAAAAAAATGATCCCCAAGAAAATAAATTTCAATTAAAAAACAAGGATAAAATTTGAAAGATTAAAAAATTACATGGGTGAATTAAAAAATATTTGTAATTTGATAAATTATTTATAGATTAAAAAATGCTAGAGGTGAAATAGAAAGAAGTTGTTAATGGCTAACCCAATAAAATCAAAACATAAAAAATAATAAAACAAAACAAAAATTAAATAAAGAAGAAGAAGAAAACATCAGTTTAGAAAAAAAATCAAGCAAAACTAGCGAACCTCTTAAACCTAGTCTAATCTCTAAAAGTCGTAACCCATGGAATTTTTAACTTAGATTCAATCAAGAAGTCTAATTCTCAATCAATTCAATAAAAAATAACAAGCATAGAATTTAATTAAAAAAATCTAAGGATGCAATTTAAAAAAAATAAAGAAATGATGTCAAATGAAATAAGCATTAATTAAAAGAATAAGGACTAAATTTTAAAGATAAAAAAATCATACGAGTGAGATTAAAAAATATTTGTAAAAAACAAGCAAACTCGGCCAAATATCCTAAACCTAGTAAAATTTTAAAAACTTGCAACCCATGAAACCCTGGATCTAAATCCAATCAAGAAGTTGAGCCAATTTAAAAGTATAAATTTTTAAAACTTGCCAAAGCAAAAAAAAAAAAAAATTGCAGTCAAAGGAATATGGATTAAATCTGATAAGAAAAAAAAATCAAAATAGGGCTAAATCGTAAAATAAAATCATTTATTATTTAAAATAAAAACTTCTCAATGTCAAAAAAATGACAATCAAAAGAAGAATGATTAATTTTGATAGGAAGAAAAGCAAAGGAGGGTGAAATAGTAAAACAAAATCAATTGAAAAACGATTCAAAAAAAATAACAATCAAAATAATAAAGACCAAATTTAATGAATTATTCAAGATAAAATTTTTCATAATAAAAAGAAAAGGGTACATTGATTTGTGATGCACCATGTATCATATTAAAAACTTTTTTTAAAAAAGTTATAGCCATTGTTAACGTATTTTATATAGCATCAAGAAAAAATTTTAATGCATGTCAAAAATTATATTTGTCTGTTTTAAAAAATAAAGGACTAAAGATAATAGTAAATGTAAAAAGGGTTATTAATGATAATTACAAATAAATCGAGGAGTTGAGAGACCCTTAACTTGAGCCTTTACCTAGCTCAAGTTTCAAATCTAACCGGGTAGGAATTAATCTAATGTGATTTGATTTGATATCAAGAATAATTGTTTTTTTAAGAAAACATTGATTTAACCTTTTTCTTTACATATTGAGACAATAATATTTTTTATTGACTCCGGTAAACCAGCTAAGCATGTGAGCTAGAGGATTTAATAACTTGTTTTTTTTATAATATTTTGTATTTTACTATACAACAATAAAAGCAAACATGCAAGGGAAAAGCTACCAAAAAGAATTTAAGAAAAAAAACCATCATGAAAGGCCGTAAAAAAAGGAGTGTTTGCTAATGTTATAAAAATAATGTCATAAAATTTCTCAAAAATAAACAAAAAAAATTAAACAATATTTAATTAAACAAAACCTAAAATGATAGTGACAAAAAAATAATTAAGAAAACAATTTCATGAAAGATTTAATAAAAAAAATGTTTTAGCTAATATAATAACTCATCCAAAGATTTTGAAAATTCAATGCTATCTAAAAACAATTCAAATTATTTTTAACCAATCTATTTGAATGGACTACAATGTAAAATGTAGGAAACAATTAAAAAAATAGGCTAGGTAAATGGGTCTGCATGTATGACCTATTAAAAATAGGTTTGATCCACATGTCAGGCTTTTTGTTTTTATGTTAGAGGATGGACAATATGTAATTTACTTTTTAATTTTAAGAAAAATAGTACAGACAACATGCCGTATGTTAACCTAGGTTAAAGTAGTTAGAAGGTTGCTCAAAAGACAGGGTGATATTATTTTATATGTAAAAATTTATTTTTAACCCAATAACACCTGAAAAACACCATAGAAACTTTAATAAACTTGCTTATAATTTTAAACTACCCAAAAATCAGCCAAAACCTCAAATCATCTTGAGTTCAAAAAACCTTACAAGGTTAAAGCAAAAAAACACCATGATGGAACTCCTCTTATTAGATAAAATCCGTTGAAACTAAGATTAATTTTTTTCGTAGCTGAAATCGGTGTTTATAATGATTCTCTCTCTCTTTAATTAAAATCTGACAACTCTTTCTCTTTCATCTCTCAAACTTATAGACTAGAAAATAAAAAAAATGAAGTTATGGAATAAAAATAAAATTTTTAAAACCAAATGGACTGAAATATATCAATTGGAAAGTAATACCACCAAAATTAGCTTTTTAAGCTAGTTTGAAATTACCACTTAATTCTTTTGTGTGTTTTCATCTACTTTTAAATCTTGTCATTTTTTAATAGATTAAAAGCAAATGGCCATAAAGGATCAAATCTCATATAAGAAAAAGTTCGATGATCAAAATAAAAAGAAATGTATTGCTCTAATCCATAGTGAAATGTGAAAAGTTACCAAACAAAAAAAAATCTCCATCTCATATTTTTTCTTATCTCCTTAATCCCTATTATCTCTGTTTCTTCTATTTTAAAACAGTAACCAAATATTATCTTATTGTTTTAGGACAAAATAAATAAATACAAAAAAGATAGCAGTATGTTTGGTTAAAGAAACACAAATAAAGAAAAAAAATATTGTTTCTAAGATAGTTTTGAAATGAATTTCTATACTTTTAAAACATAAATTATAAGAAAACATGTCTACTTTATCTTCATTGTATCTATCTTTTCCGTCTCATGATAATGACCAAACGTTAATCTAGTGTGATGGCGGAAATGATAACATGGCCTTTGTGAAAACAATACCAAAATACAAGATGTCATAAAAAGATCTTTACTTTTTCAAAAGAAAAAAAAATAAAACAACATCAATCCAAGATGTTCTTTATAAAAAAAAAAAAACAAATACCATGACAATAACATTTTGGATAGATTTAGGTGAAACCAGGTTAACCTTTTCAAGTTACAACCTATATCATAATGCTTACTATGTTTAATAACTTTGTTTTTTGAATTTTTTTTTGTTCAGCTGAATGATTAACAATCTAAAACTTAAAACGGGGGTCTTGCTCAAAATTTTAAATAAAAGTATTCAAACTAAAAAATAATAATAAAAAAAAGGGTTTGAATAAAAATTTGAAAGAAAAAAATGAATAAAAAGGGCGAGGTGCTTTTGGGTTCGAGAAGAAACCCAAGCCCAGGCATGTTTGGACCTGAAAACTCGAGCTTATGTGCCTAAGTTTATTTTTATTTTTATTTTTCTTATGTGTAGAGGTGAACAACCTATTCTTTTTTGAAAAAAAAAAAGGTAAACAATGCTTTTTTTTTTTCTTTTTGTTGTAGTATATAGCATGTTGTTTATAAACTTAGATTCCAAACATGGTGGTTGTCGAAAAATCAGGGTCTAAACTTTTGGATCTATAAAACCCATTTCTCAACCAATATTTCTCTTGGAAACATATAAAAAACACTTTATAGGCCTTTAAAATCCTATTTGGGATCTTAAATTTAGAAAAAATCGACTTCAAAATACATTTTAATTCTAAAAAACTTCATAAGACTTTATCTACTTTTTCAAACAAGATGAAGGTGAAAGAACATTTTGATAGAAGTCATACTGTCGAAAAGAATTTGTTGACACCAAAAATAATATTTTTCATTACCATAGTCTTGATAACTTTCTCTCTCCTTCGTTGTTTTTTAACAACTCGCTTTCTCTTTTCTCTTAAATAATGGATCTAAATGAGTACAAAATAAATTTTTGAATCAAAATATTTGATTCCCAAACTAAAGTGACTGAAAAAAGAACTTTGACAAAACCCTAGGCAAAATTTAGCGAAAAAGGAGGGGAACTAAAAAACTGCCTTTATTTTTCTTATTTATTTTTTTTTATCTCCCTAACTTTCAATTTTATGCAAACATGAAAAGCAAATAAATTTATACAAATTAAGAACAAACCAAATGATTGGGCTTTTTGTTAAAACTATAATAGTCTTATAAAAAAATAAGAAGGAATAAATTACAAGGATATATCCTCAATAAACACAATATTAAATAACTAAATAAATAAATTACAAGGATATATCCTCAATAAACACAATATTAAATAACTACATAAAAAAACTCAAAAAATAAAAGACAATAAAAAAAACAATGCTATGCGAGGAAACCTACAAAATAAAAAATAAATTTTAACTTTTGAATTTTTTAACTTCAAATGAATATTTTTATGATTTTGTATCGTTTTAATGTATTAATATTAAAATAAATTTTAAAAAATAAAATAAATTATTTTAATATATATTTAAATAAAAAATACATTTATCAAAATTCTGAACACTATGGAAAAGAAAGAAAGTAAACAAAAAAACCACACAAACACGGCGCTACCAAAAAATCATCTTTCCCGCCCAACTTCAAAACAAAAAGGAAAGGAAAATAAAAATTAGGGTTAGGCACACCAAAATCTCCACAAAAACCCAATCTATTCTCTACTGCAGTGTAAAGAAATGGCAACAACTCCCATGGATATATCAATTCAAAAATCTATCGAAACCACCACAACCCATGATGTATCCGATGGACATGGTGTCTCTTTTCCCTCCTCATCCCCTTCCCCCATTCACACTCATCACAAATTCCTCGTTTCTGGTACCCACCTCTTGTTTTCCATATTTATTATCTTTTGATTTTGAAGCTCTTAATTTGAAGTGTTTTATTATTATTATTATTTTGATGCAGTTGAGGTTTGCTTAAAACCCTCAAGCACCGCTCGCATTGAAGATGTTCGGTTAGCTGTTGAAAGGTTCGATTTCTTTTCTTTTTTTGGAGGTTTTGTTTTGTGGGATTTTTTTTGTTAATTTTAAAAGACAAGACAATTTTTTGGTTTTCTCTTTATTTGATAGAATGCTTGAAAAGAGGAGTTTAAGCTATGCTGATGGACCAATTCCGGTGCCAATTGATGACCAATTTCTATTTGAAAATGTACAAAGAATAAGTGTCTGCGATACAGGTTTGGGTTTTTATTTCATTACATGTTCGATTTTCTCTTTTTGTTACTTTGGTTTCTGATATAGGGGAAAAGAAAATGAAAGGTTTTGGAAGTTAATGCTGTTTTGGTCTATCAGCTGAATAACGTTGTGTGATATTTTTGTATCATAGATGAATGGGTGACCAATCATGATATTCTTCTTTTCTGGCAAGTCAAACCTGTTGTACATGTCTTTCAGGTACTATGGATTGGATAGGTTTATAGGGTTTTCTTCTTTCTGTGTTTTTTTTTGCTAGTATAGGAATGTTTCTTTAATGCCTGTTTGAGAAACTTTAACGTTTGTTTTGGGTAAGGAAAAAAAAGGGGAAAATCCAACGTTATAACCTGTTCTAGGTGGTAAACATGAGTAGCTGATTCAATATTTATAAATTTCTTTTTCCTTTTGTGTCATGAGCCTCCGTTGTTTCTTTGACTTTCAAGTCATGTTTTGTTGAGTTGGTGGTTTCAAAATTCAAATGACTGCTGCTTTGCCAGCTTAGTGAGGAAGGACCATGTGAGGAGCTAAGTGGGGATGGCCAACTTTCTAGCTTTAATGAATGGATCCTTCCAGCTATGGAATTTGATGGGATGTGGGAAAGGTTTGTCTGAAACTTCCGTTGATCCTAATTTTTCAAGTTAATTGATGTAGGAACTGATGGCATGGCAATTGGATTTTTGTAGCTTAATTTATGAATCTGGGCTCAAGCAAAGGTTGCTGCGGTATGCAGCCAGTGCATTGCTCTTTACTGAAAAGGGTGTTAATCCTTTTCTTGTTTCATGGAATCGGTAAGGAAGTCTTGTTTAATATGTCTGCAGGTCATTCAGATTAGTTTTCTTGCAAACAAAATCTCTAGTTTGAGGCTGTAGAGAATCTTTGAACCTTTTTACCCCTAGCATTCTCCTTTCAGTGCACTGGCTTTGCTACTAATGCAATAATTTGGGATGGGATGAAATCTTAAAACCACAAATGCATTTAGATTATCTAAACCAGATTTGGAAAGCTGTTGCTTCTAACGTGTCATGCTTTAAATTGATGCTTAATTGGTATATCCATCATGTTTGCAGCCTTATTCTCTTACATGGACCTCCAGGGACTGGGAAGACATCTTTATGTAAAGCATTGGCTCAGAAACTATCAATACGATTTAACTCCAGGTTTATACATAACCTTCTCTGATGAACATAATTTATCACAAATTCATTTCATATTAATTTCAGCTTTACGCTTCCTTTTTAATCAGATACCCCCAATGCCAATTGATTGAAGTGAATGCTCATTCTTTGTTTAGCAAATGGTTCTCTGAAAGTGGCAAGCTGGTATGTTGTCAAGCTGTATAAGCTTTGAGAAATTTTACCTCTGGCACTAGCTTATTATATTCATTTGGATGTTTGGTGGTATAACTCTGGTTTTAGCAAGTCACAACTTTGTTTGTTTGAGATTTGGTTGTTTGTCCTTGTTTGAAGTCAACCTAAGCTATGTTTCTTGGTAAATCTATGTTCCCACTAGGAAGTAAAAATTGTTATATCTTTATTGAATCTCCTGCCCCCTCTCCCAACAAACACCCACACACAAAAGAATATTATGGAAAAGGTTTTTCTGTTAGACTGCATTAAGAGGAAACAGAAAACAGACCATAATTATTTGTAATGGTTTTCCTTTCCAATGCAATGGGAGTTGCTTTTTACTGGAGTTTTACTTGAAATCACCTTGATGCATTTTTCATGTTATCTTATGCAAAATCAAATGGTTTAGAATTTGTAGATTTGAAGATAATTTCCTTTCCAATATGACTCCTCTGCTCATGTCAAATTCTCAACCCACTGATCTTTACCTAGTTATTTATCTACCTTGTTTGACCGATCAATTTAGGCAAAATCTCAAAACATTGAATTTGCTTATTGGAACAGGTTGCAAAGCTTTTCCAAAAAATACAGGAAATGATAGAGGAAGAAAACAATCTGGTATTTGTTTTGATTGGTGAGATCTGTGACGACATTATGTTTTTTAATATCCAATACCGGTCTCTTTTCATTCTAGCATGTAATGCTATGGATTTGGTAATGCTGCAGATGAAGTTGAAAGCCTTGCTGCTGCTAGAAAAGCTGCATTATCTGGTTCTGAACCTTCAGATTCTATTCGAGTACTGCCACTTTTGTCTACTCCCGAACTAATGTCTGATTTCCTTAACGAAGTCAGATAAATAAATGAGTAACATGATTTCTTATGAGGTTTTTATGCCTTCTGCTTGTTGAAATATGCCCCGTAGGTTGTGAATGCTCTATTAACGCAGATGGACAAATTGAAAGCATCACCAAATGTGATCATCCTGACTACATCAAATATAACTGCTGCTATTGGTGAGCCAATGATCTATCTCAATACCAAGCAGTTTTTTCAGACTTTGATGCTAGCTTGAATTCCATATTCTCTCTCTTCCAGCGAGATCAGATTCCCTCTAATATAATTTGATGGAATTCAAAAGAATGCATGCATCTTTCTCATAGGTTTAGATTTTGGATTGAGCAGGAAGAATATTGTTTATATTGGTATAATGTATTGATTTAGCAGTTACTGTGTTGCAGATATTGCATTTGTTGATCGAGCTGACATCAAAGCATATGTTGGTCCTCCAACTCTTCAAGCTCGTTATGAAATTCTAAGATCCTGCTTGCAAGAACTCCTGCGAACAGGAATAGTATCAAATTTCCAGGTGTCAATTCTGTTTCAATTTTCAGGCTTTCTATTGATTCCTCAATCACAAGAACTCTACTGATGTCATGCGGACATGGAATGGTCAAATTAATCTCATTATAATGATTGTTGCAATTTCTGCAGGACTCTGACCATCTCGTGCTTCCAGATTATTCAACCTTGAGAGAGAAATTAAATGCACCAACCGAAGCTCAGCCTGTGCTGAACTTTTGCAAGCAATTGCTTGAAGCTGCAGAGGCATGTGAGGTGAGCAGTAAATCTTTCAATCCCTAGTGAATCCTGTTAATGATCTAGTAATCAATTGCATGGCTTCTTATCAACTTATGCAGGGGATGAGTGGAAGATCATTAAGAAAACTTCCATTTTTGGCGCATGGAGCTCTTTCAAATCCATACAGTTGTAATGCTAGCGAATTCTTGTGTGCAATGATAGATACAGCAAGGAGGGAGCATTCTGAGCTACCTGAATCCTGATTATTAGCTTTTACTCCATCTGAAAAATGTGTCAAACACTAAATGTAAAAGACCTGCCTTGTTTTGATGCAACTCATGTCTCAATTCAGGGTTACTCATAACATGAAATAATTAGTTATATAGGGACTGGATATCTTTTTTAGCCTGCCTGCCTATTTAAGCTCGTGCCAGCTCTTGTAGAAATTTATTGAAGAAAATTTCGCGTGTAAATAGTCAACTATACCGAGTGTTAACATGTTTCTTCAATTCCTTTTGAATGTCTTGCAATACTAATAACTGATTAGCCCCGGCATTATCTCTCTGCAACTAGAGCCCTTGTGCGTTAAGTTACCCACAAGGGAGCGGGCAAATATTTCATACTCGTCTAGATAATTGTCAGCTCTGCGCTAGGTTAGATTAAATTTTCCCTGGACATATAGAAATACTCAATTGTTATTAAAATGTTTTTTATTAAAAAAAATATTAAAATATATAGGAATCAACTTAATGTGATTTAATCAAAACAATTTGAATGATAAAAAATAACATTGTTGAAAAGATATTGAAATAATATATTTGATCAACTTGAATTAACTCGGATTAATCTATTACTAGATTATAGATTCTATTAACCTTAAAGAACTTTAAGTAAATAAAAAAAATATTTAATCTAATATTTAATTAATTTAATATTTAAAAATAAAATAAAATAAAAAAATAACTCGAGTAAATCTAGATTAATCTAACATGCATGCGCGCGCATATATATATATATATGATGTGGAAAAAAAGTGTGCTAAAATCACACGTGAAATTAATAGGTCCCATGATCATGGAACTAAACTAATACCCAGAGCAAGACATGAATTATACTAGAAAAATAAACAGGTATTCGAACAAATGTGGCTTCAAACACATGAAAATATAAAAGATTCCAACGATGTTTCGTGATGGCATAACTTACAAATTTCATGTATACTAGAAAAATAAAAGAAAAGTCAAGCAGTCTTATCACCCGTCTTTGCAGAACCAAAAAGTTTGCTGATTTTATGATCTTTACGGATATGGTGAGGGCACTTGAACAACAGATCTCTGGCTTCAGAATCTCTGCCTTCTCTTAAAAAGGAATCCAACATTCGAAGGTAGGCGACAGATGATGGATACTCCTTCACACTTAGCACCTTAAAGAAATTCACAGCATCCTCCACAGTCCCAAACTTGGATATATATTGATCAAAAGGCTCAGGAAAAGGCGGGTAGTTATGCTTCTTCATTAAGCGTAGAAGGTCTGTTGCTTCTTCGAGCTTTCTTACTTGTAAGAGCTTTTCAATTAGAAGTTTATAAGTAGCTTGCCAAGGTACCAAACGAAGCTTGTTCACCATCTCCACAAGAAATGTGTAAGCACCATCCATCTTCCTTTGACTGAGGAAACCTTTTACTAACACATCCAGCAAATCAGCATCAGGATCAGTGTTTTTCTCTGTCAACTTGACAAGACACAATAATCCCTTGTCAACTTGATTAGCAGCAAAATGCCCTTGAATCAAAATGGTCCAAGTCTTGATATCTGGAATGCATCCTCCTGCTTCCATTTCATCCAAAACCTTGCATGCTTCTTCCAATCTCTTTGATTTACAGAGTCCAAAAACCAACTGACTGTATGTGATGTTGTCGGGCTCATACCCTGCATCTCTCATAGCTTTCACAATCTTTTCTGCCTCATCAAACTTCCCTGCACTCGTGAAGGACCTATGCATCCCATCATAAACAGATTTAGAAAGGGAATTTCCTGTTGCCTTGTATCTATCTACAACCCTAGAAACCAAATCCAAATCTGGATTATCGCTTGCCGCGACGCTCCGTAGAAGAATATAGCAATCTTGAACTGAGGGCTTAAATGGGCCATCCATCATAAATTCGTAAAGCCTGACAGCATCCTCCATCAACTTGATTTTCTGAAACTGCCTCGAAATCTTTATATAAGTGTCGATATCCATCTCATAACCCGCATTCTTCATCTCATCAACAACACTCCAAAATTCCCCAATCGAGTCATCCCTACCAAGAACCCTCACAAGGGCATTATACGTAACAGTATTGTGTTGATACCCTTCACGCCTATCAACCCATTGGAAGAACCTCAAGGCTTTCACAGGATAACTCCGAAGCTCCTTCAATACTCTAATCACAAAATTATCCGTCAACACAATTCTCATTCCCACCAATTTTTTCTCAATCTCCTTATTCCACTCTCTCTCCAAAATAATACGAACAACATCCTTCACTACATTATCCTTAGCATTCTCATCAATCATCCTATCATAAAAATGCTTCAAAGCCGCCACATCATTAGCCATTTTTTCTTTTTTACAGATCCCCATAATGGTTAAATAAGTTTCTTCATCAATATAAAACCCTTCTTCTTTCATTTTCTTTATGGTAATCCAAAACTTCTTCATTGAATCCTTGCTAACAACTATTCTAAGAACTAAACTATAAAGCAAGGAACTGGGTCTGAACCCATTTCTCTCACTGACCCAATTAAAGAAATCCCACGCCTTTTGTGGGTCTTTATCTAGTTTCTTCAAAACATAGATGACTGTCTCATGGGTCCAGGAGGGACTCAAACTTTCCAAATCGTTTTCCAACTCTGCAGACCATTCATTTGTCGATAAAAGCTCTACAATTGAGTTTGGTTTTGATGAGAAGTATAGCTTTTGATGGGTATTGAACCGGTAAGTAGTATTATGAGAATGATTTGAGAGAGCGCGCAAAGAGAAAGGAGAGAAAGAGAAGTGAGTCACCTGAGTGGAGAGTGACCGCGTTGTGGAAAGCTGATTCGAGCAGACCGAGCTGTAGAGTCTAAGACATTTAAGGATTGTTCTCGCTCGATTCATGGCTGCCTTTTGGGACTCCAAGTTGTGGCAAAAATGAGAGAGGAAGGGTTTAGGAAAGTGAAGTGAGACCTAAAACCCTGAAATTCTAAGAGGTTGAAGGACTTTGGGCTTGCAGTCGTAAATGGTTAGAAGAGGGAGAAACCCCCCACAGTAATTGAAGGCAGGCCTCAGTTGACGGGCCAAGGAGGTGCTGAGAATGGTTCTGACTCTTATATCCATCCCATGTTAAAACAGTAAATCTTGCAAGGAAATTATAAGAGATAGTTAACTGGTTAGATTTTAAATTTATTTTTTTAATAATTATAAGTTTGATTTCTGTCAGGATCATTGAATGCTTCCATGATTGTTAACTTCAGGGTTCATAAAATTTATTAAAATACATGTAAATTAACCCAAATACCTACATTAATTTAAAAAAAATACAAGATTTCAAGCAAAGTAAAATTTTAAGTGAAAAGGTTTGATTTTGTTTCTTTATACCCGGGCAAAGTAGGTGGTGATCTAAAATCACGATGACAGAAATAAATAAGAGACTGAATTAATAAAAAAAATGAAATTTTTTTTATTATTAATAGAGTTGGATTTCGATGTTGATTTAGTTTTTTGTTTTTAAAAAATAAATGATATTGTTTTAAAAATTTTTTAAAAATCAAATTTTAAATAGATAAACAAATCATAAATTTATCCGTCAAGTTAATTAGGTTATCTCCAAGTTAATTTTTGTTTAAAATCTAGTTTAAATTAAGTTTTTGATCAATTAAGTTTCAGATTGACCCATCAAATCATGCAAGGTTTAATAATTATGATCAATTCTAGTCATGATTGAATTAAATCTTTATTAGATTATTAGAAATCATGCAATTGATCAAAACCACTTGAAGCCATCCATTATAAGGATTGAAATCTAGTTGCCATGGATTCGCTTACTAGCTTTATCTCATGATTTCAAATCATTTTGAAAAAAACACATTGCGGTGTAATTTTATAAAAAAATCATTCATAGTTTTTTTTTTTTTTAAAGGCAAACTAACAACTATTTTTCAATAACCTACAAGAACCAAATTGTTTTTTTTTTACTTTTAGGAGAACTCTAGGGACAAAGATTTTGATCACAATGATTTAAAACACAGGGAACAAATAAATATCATAATTAGAAACAACGATGAAAAAAATACAAGTGATAAAAATATGAAAAAGATATTTAAGGATGAAGATTTTCTATAACCAAAAGAAAAGGGCTCCTAACCAGAGAAGATGAAATTCTCTCTTTGAGAGAGGGAGAGATACATAATATAGAGGAATTATTCAATAATATTGAAAATAATTTCATAATGAATTTCTTGTTTGTGTGAGAAGAACGAATAGAACTTCTAATATATTTAACAATTTCTCATATAATATATATACACGTTTAAATAATTATTTTAAAACTCCTGTGATTTTAGATCTTTTTCAATTTGAAAGTTTTATGGTGCAGTAAAAGTAATATGAACCTTTATTTGAAATCTTGTATCATATGATGTTTATGTTATTTTGATTTATTTAATATCTTCTTGTCTCCTGTAGATTCTTTATTATATTAGAAATCTAAATTATTCACACATATATATAACAGTCCGTTTAGGCTTACAGTGACCAAGGTACTTTATTATATTAGAAATCTAATTTATTCACACATAAATTTTTTTGTGGGGTTGTTCCGGGTTCAGGTTAGTCAAGTTAACTCGGGTAGACTAAGTTTTTTTTATTGATTTAACTTTGGTCTTTTTTCATATGTTCTTCTTTTTTTTTAATTTAAAAGCTTGTATCTCGATCTTATTTAACGGGTAACATGTTAGTCAAGTTAACTTGAGTTGACTTAAATTTTTTCTTTGATGTTTTTGGTTTTAAATTTTCTCTTCAATTTCATCATTTGACATTAGATTATTGAATTTTGAGATTTGTGATTTTTTTCACTTTTCTTCCTCTGAGGTTACTCCAATCTCATTTTCTGGATAGTGTGCTAATCAAATTAACCTGAGTTGCTTCAGGTTATCATCGAATGAATATCATTTTTATATTGTAAAAAATTTAGCCCAGCTCGCAACATAGCACAAACCACCTATGTAGTGTCTATCTAGTCATTATTAGATTAAGTGTGGGTAAATTAATTTTTTAACCCTATATTTGCACAGTATAATGGCTAAAACACCCTTAAAAGTATAATTTGATTAACTATTGACTAGGGGTATTTTCAATTTTTTTACTCTTTAAAAGTACAATAAAATGACGAAAGTAACCTTAGAAAAAAAACCCCTATAACTTGTGTCAAGGGCTTTTTGATCTTGATTTTTTCATTATTATCAAGTGAGGTAAGGGGCAATCTAGTCTTTTAATAAAAAAAAGTTATTGGCGATTACAACGCACACGTTAATAAATGGGAGGAACTTGCACTTTTTGGGCGCCCCATGTGTTCTCCTTCAATGACCTAACACCACCCTTCCACAACGATGTTGGGAGAGGCACATTAAAATCTTCATTATTGAGGGGCGTATGTTGGTGGTAGACTAACAGTGTGATTCTGACGGACTTATTTCTTATCCCCTCATTTTCTCTCTCTTCTCTTTGACAAAATACAAAAGTATCTTTTTATTTATTTTTTATATCCAATTTAGTCCTTATTTTTTATATTGCTATTTTTTTTCATCTTTTTTTTTTAATTCTTTTCTTCAATTTAGTCACTCATCATTGGGTTTCATTTAATTTATATATCAAATTTGGTCCTCATTCTTTTAATTATTATTTATTTCTTTTTTTAATATTTTTTTTCTAATTAAATTTTATTTTCAATATCATCCTTTAGCATTTGATTTCAATTTACTTTGATGTCAAATTTAGCCCTATTTTTTTATTGCTATTTTCAATATCATCCTTTTGCCTTTTCCCTTAATTTCTCTTCTCAATATTTTGTAATTGAGAATTTTACTTCGTTATTTTTTAGGGTTTGCCTTCACAGGCTGACTTCTATCTTTTTTTAGGTTTTTTTAATTTTTTATTGATCTCATCTTTTAGTATTTGATTTATTAAGAAGTGAACTTAACACCTTTTTCTTTATTGTCTACGAGGTTGCCCCAATCCTATATTCTTGGTCATGAGGTTTACGAGTTAACCTAGATTGACTTAAATTTTTTTTTCCTGTTGTTTTTTTTAATTTTTTTTCAATTGCATCCTTCAACATTGAATTATTTGATAATTGAGCTTTATTGTTTTATTTAATTTACTTTCGACGGGGTTACCATGGTATCACAACTAGGTCGCATATTTGACATGCTAACCTGGATGAGTTCTAGTAAGTTTTTTTACCTTTTTTCGTTGTTGATTTTGTTATCAGTTTATTTGTTGTTATTTTTAAATTAGTTAGTCTACCTCTTCTTTATTTTGTTGGGAGCAGTATATGAGAAAGAAAATAATGCATGGTCTCTTTATTTCTCCTTTGTTTTTTCGTGTGTATATTTGTGTGTTTGGTATCTTTTGATTTGGTTTGAAATCTTAATACTACAGTTTAAATCTAAGTTGTCCTAGAATGTAATATTATATTTAGAGCGGCTTAAAGAGAATATTGAATGCGATGCATGCATGCTAATGTATAAATCAAATATTCTAATTTAAATTATCATGATAAAAATGAATAAAATAAAAAATAGAGAAGCGAAAGGAAGAAAAGAAATCAACCATATAAAATAGGAAAAAAAGGCGATGCATGAGTAGCACAAGCACTGCATAAAATGTTTAGTGTAGTTGTGTTGTTTTTTAAAGTATTTTTTAAAATATTTTTTATTTGAAAATATATTAAAATAATATATTTTTATTTTTTTGAAATTATTTTTGACATCAACTCATCAAAATAATCTAAAAATATTAAAAAATAATAATTTGAAGCAAAGAAAAAAATATAAAAAATTAATTTTTTTAAAAAATACTTTTAAAACGCAAAAACAAACAATTATACTAAATATTTTATTTTGCACCATGTTTTTCATAAATTCATAAAAAAAACCAATGTTATTAATTCGATCAATTAACACATGTATCTTTTTATTCTAGCAAATTAAGTATAATTTCCTAAAATTAAAAAATTATCTCACCAATTAAAAAAATAAATTATTCCCTACATTTTATCCATTATCATTAACTTTCCTCGCATTTCTATTAACTTCATCATCTATTCCACTCTTTTTACTGAATATTTCATTTTGAAATTTTAAAAAATTATACTCACTTATCTTAAATAAAAAAAATCCAAGCGCTTAATTGACTGAATTAATTAATTACAAAGTGATTTTTTTTATGAATAGGAGAAAACATAAAATGAATGATTTGGTCTATATTTATATTTCAAACTTATCCATCAAGTACTTTAATCTTGATATATTCCAGAGCATAGTTTAATTTAATTTTTTTTATTAATATGGATATCTGGATCAACTTGTGTGTACCTCGATTAATTTCACGGGTCCTGAAATTAGCGACATCCAATAATTATCATATTAACAACTACATAACTTGAACTTGAGATTATAGTGCAAACAAATTACTTGATCCTAAATTTTTATTATTACTAGAAAAGATTTTTTTTTTTTTTTTTGTACTTTTTACCGAGGATGAGTGAGAAATCAAAATGAAACACGAAAGAAAGAAAAAACTATTTTTGGCGGCAACAAGATTCTCAGTTGCCAAGTCAGCTTTTGGTGGAATACAATAGTGAGACACTACAGGACAGACAGGCCCACCGATATAATATGGGCCCCCACCTCATTTGTCTTCCACGCGAAGTTTCACCCGTTAAAAGGATTCTTACTTTTACGGGCCCACCACCACCCCCTTTTCTAACGGGCGTGCTGTAATTTCTCGCGGGAAGTGTCGGTTGTTCTTTGGTTATTTAGGATAGTGGGTCCGGGTTCCAAGTGTATCTAAATGTTTTTTTAAAAAATTAAAAAAATATTAATTTAATATATTTTTAAATAAAAAATACTTTAAAAAATAATATTTATTTTAATATCAAACAGAAATAATACAGGTAGGCAGAGGAGAGAGAGATGTTCCAGTAGAGCTAAACAGCAACGGTGGGCTTCAAGCAGGGAGCCTGGACAAAACAGCCGCTTGATTGAAAGGGAATGTAGAAGTGGTCCCCTATGGGAAATTGACGGATTGTCTCTTGATTGTCACTTGACTTAAATTAATTTTTGTTATTTAATATTTAATAAATAAAATATTTAATTTATTGTTATATAGCAATAAAGTTTTGTGATGCGGCTACCCAGAAACATTAAATTTAAATATTTAATTTTAACACTAGTATTTTTTTAACTTAAAAATTTATAAAAAAATATTTTATTTATTTTTTAAAATCTATTATTAACACCAACACATTAAAACGAGATAGAACCATAAAAAATATATTTTAAAACAAATAACAAAATCAAATTTATTTAAAAATATTTTTAAAATTCAAAAAGAAACAAAATCTAAAAAATTTAAATATCAATCCTTATTCATTCAAAATTTCAAGAATTGCCTCATGATTAAAGGTGAGAAGCACTCGCAAAAATGTTCATTCAAATGGAGTCCTTGTAATGAAAAGGGGGCAAGACAAGTCCTAGATGGATTGAACATGAGTTGAAACAAATGTTCCATCCAGGTTGTGTTGTTAAATCGGGCAAAGGAAGAAAGAAAATTTAATATATCCCAATTTTTCTCTCGGCCATGACAAGTTAGAAGCCTAGAATATAATAGATGATTGCACCGTGTTAGGTGGGTTAGATTGATTTTAATTTTTCAATGTAAAAAAATATTCAGTGTTGTTAATATATCTTCTAATAAAAAATAAATTTAAACAATATTAAAATTAATTTGATGTGATCTAGTTAACTTTATAGGTTCGGAGACAATTGAGATAATAGTTAAAAACTTAGTTTGAATACAAATAAATTTGAAAACATCTTTTAATTAATATTGAGATGAAAACATATCGTATCGACTCAGGTTAACTTGGATTAATCTGTTAAATCCGTTATCAAAATAACTAAACAGAAGGAAAAGTAAAAAAAATAACAAAGCTCAATGGCAAATTATTTTATGCAAAATGATAAAATTAAAAAAAAAACTCATAAAAAATCAAGAAAAAAATATTGGACTTCCCAAAGAAACACCTAGCAAAAACGATCGAAGTTGAATAAAAAACTTAAAATGCAAGCTACCCTAGCTTAACTTGACCACTCAACATGCAAATGATATTTAGATCCCCTAAAAAAACAACTTTATCCCTGATTTCAAGATAATTGTTAATTGCAATGAAAGACAAAATAGTCAAAATATTTTTCCTTAGAATGAAAAGGAAAAACCTAGTTGATCCCTTTTAGTTTTTTTTTTAAATGAATGAATTGTATTACATTCTTAAGTGTTACACCCATGTCATTGTGAATTTATGAATTCATTCTTAAAAGGTTAAAAGAGAGTATTGTCAGCTTGGTATAATTAATAACTTTTGAAATATAAAAGTAATCCAGTCAGTGGTGGTAATTTAATGCAAATTACAAGTGTTATCCCTGGTTATATACCTAGTCTAACCTGATAGGTTGATTCAAGATCCGAGTGAATTGAGGTTCTAGTCGGGTCTAGATTTGGTGAAAACCTGATTTACAATTGGCCTGGTGAATTTTGCTTGGTTGGCCAAGGCAACCTGTGACTCAACAAAACCTGATATATATATATATATATATATATATATATATATATATATATATATAGCATGTCCATGAACATTTCCACGTGGAATAAAAATTACATTTTCTTAACAAATAGAAAAATTAAATTGATGTATAACGAGGCCTGAGGGGCTCTTTTCCATATTGGTTACTAACTCATATCAAAATTCATACATTAAAAGAAACTTTTATTTTTTTCAATGTGAAATTGAAAGCTCATTAGTATATATACTATATGTTTATAAGAGAAAAAGTTATGTTTTTCCAATATAAGATAAAAAAAATCCTTTTTTATTTAAATACTTCAACTTAAGATAAGAAGATAATATCATTTCAATGTGGCATAAAAAACCTTTTGAAATAATTTTTTAAACTTTATTATTTACAACATGTATAGCTTACATCCACATTGATTGTTTTTTAATTAATTTTTTTTATATGGAATATTAAAACCTCAAATGTTTTTTTTATAAAAAATTTGGGTTGACCCAAGTCAACTCGTGTGGCTCAGGACTCATCCCTTTAACCGAGTCAACCCTCAAGTTAGGTTTGATAATATGATGTTACCTCCTTTTGATTTTGTGTGAAATATACGTGAGTGTATGTGTTTGGACGGGTAATCTATACTAAAGTTTAGGTTTATTTTGATAACAATGTTCATTGTACTTCAATCAATATGCCGGCAACAGATCAATCAAACTAAAGCTTACATTTTGTACTTGCAGTAATCTTCATTAATGGAACTATTTACACTGTACTTGGATCCGTTTGTTTTTTAGAAAAATATTATTTTGAAAAATAAGTTATTTTTTATTGTTTGGATAAAAAAATAAAAAAAAATCATGTCAAATAAAATATTTTTCATGATAATAATAAGATTGAAAAAATTTACATGCTGGTGATATAAATAATGATGGTGTCGTAGTGATTGCGGTGATGTTAGTTGTGATGGTTGTAATAATGATGATGATAATAATAAGAGTTATAAAATAATAGTTATAGTTATAATTATTTCAATAACTAGATAATGGTAGTGGAGGAGACAATGAATAGTTGTGATTATTGTTGATATGGTAGTGATGGTGTTAAAATGATGGTGGTGGCGGTGAAAATAATGATAAAGTCATGATTACATTAATGACTTACGAACTGTTTGACATTGTGGTCCAACCATATTTTTTAATTTTTTAGTTTTAAATTAATATTTTTTAGTGTTTTTTATGCTTTTAATATGCTGATGGAAAAAAAACAATATTTTGATACATTTTGAAGCGAAAAACACTTTGAAAAACAACCTCAATTATACTCTCAAACATGCTCTTAGTCAAGTAGTGTTCATGATTGTGGCTGAAGTGTTAGTGGTTAAATGGTGGTGTTAATATAGGGTTATTGATGGATGATACTAAAATAGTAATTATATTAATAATAAAATGAATGTTGTAATATAAAACTGATTAAATTGAGAAAAATAAAAAAACAAATTAATTAAAAAAATTCAAATTGAGAAAAGACATGAAAAAACGGATTAGAAAAAAAAAATCAATTTAGTTTAGTTTTAGTTTCAAAAGCCTGAAACCAATTGAACCAGATCGAACCAACCTGATTCAACTAAAAATTAAAAATTTTGTTAACTGAACATAGGTATAAATAGAAAATTATCTTCAAAAGACTAAAACCCTAAAATTCACTCTCACAACCGCACGCCTCGTTCCCCCTCTCCCCTTAACCCTTCTCTCTGAATCTCCTTCATGACTCAACTTGCAGCCCACCCTCTTCTTTGCCTCTCTAGTTGTACTACAACCGTCTTTTCTTATTTTCTAGGCAAGTCTCTATTTCTCAAGCATGATTCTTCAAGTATTGTGTCAAAATTTATTATATCGAACCATTATAATTGTGTTTAGCTAACTTGGATTAATTCTATATGTTTTCAATAGGTAAAATTAATAATGAAGTTTTAGGATTTTAAAGTAAATGGAGAAAAAAATGTTAAGTGTAAACATTAATTGTCTCGTGTCAGCATTTTCATTATTAACCAAAGAGAATCAACTAGAGGTTTTCTAATTTCCTTTGTTTTAGAATAGAGTGTTTCCTAGCTAAACTTATCAACTAGAGGTTTTCTAATTTCCTTTGTTTTAGAATAGAGTGTTTCCTAGCTAAACTTAGGTAGAAGCAAAATTACTAGTGATGGCATAAACTTGTGGTTTTTAGCCAATTATAGCCTTAACGTTTGAAAGAGATGCTTCATCTTTTTGTGTTAATCTAGATATTAGCCCACTAAAGTATATGAACTTTGTCTAGTTTCTGTAAATTTTAGCTAAGGCAATAACTAGTTAGCCACAATATTCTGATCCTGCATTTAATTTTTTGGATGTTGGTAACATGTTATTTCTTAAAATTTTAATTCAACTTTGTTGATATCAATTATTTTCTATAGCCTTTCCTTTTAGTTTTTGTCATTTCATTGTTTGATAACATGCAATTGCTAAGAACTATTTTTTCATACCATGTTAGTAGTTGTAAAATTTTGCATAAGTTAAAAACTCAAGATCCCAATTTATATTTATAATGGGTTCTCTTATTGAGTCTTGATGCTGATTTTTTGCAACCTTTCTTTTTATTTTTTGTCATTTCATTGTTTCATTCATTCGATATTTGTTTGTTGTCAAAAATTGGTTGAATTATGGATTCGACATCTGAACCTAGATGGATGATATTGAAACTTACCAAAACATCGAGTCAAATAACTTTTCTTATAAACTTACACCTTTTATTTTATAATTTATTAATTAACGCATTTTAAATATAACATGTTTAATTTGTTATTTTGTTGAATTTGGTGACAAGTTGCATATAACAGTGAATGATAGTTAGTACAAAAATTAAAGGCATTTGAAGGTAACTAACTTTGATTTTTTTAGTGTTTAATCATTAATGCTTGACAAATCATTATATAGTTAGTTTATTTACAATTTACAGATCTAGAAAGATGATTTATGTATGCATCATGTGTGTATGTGTATTGGTGTTTTTAGTAAACTTGAATTTTAAACATTGACTTCTACAATGATCTTGGGTGGTGTGTTAATGTTTCCATTTTTGGAACAATATTTGAGAAAGCTATTTATATCTTTTTATTTGTGAGCTCTTAATGACTTAAAATTAAGGTTTGTACTTTTTATGTACTTTGCTTAATGCTTTTTTGCTTTAATAGTTGGTCATTATCCTTTACATATAGATTGGATTTTATTTTTTGTTTGGTTGCATTAAAGGAGCTTCCTATGATCTTTACAAACATAGAATGAACTAAAATATATTCAAGATTAAGTTTATGATATACTGCTATATTAATATAACCAGATTGGTTGAAGGTTTTTAATGGTATGAATTTCAATATTTAAAGTCAACAAATCTGAATATAGTATCTATGGTTTTAGATTGCTGTATAATTTTCTCTTTTGTTTGAGATTGAAATTGATGGCTTTTTCATGATAACATGATAACTATTTTACCTAGCTGGTACTTCACATAAACCTAATAAATAGATATTATAGGTTTGGAATTTTAAAATTCTTTCGACTCGACCCAACTCGTATAACCTAATGTAAAGAGCCCTAGTCCTTGGTATAAATAATATTATTCCTTCTCTCTCTTAATTCTCTTCCTTTCTCGCCTTCGCACTCACAATCATTTCCCATTCTCTTAATCTCTTTCTTTTCAATTATATCCTTCAAACTTCATGTACTTAATTACATATCAATTTTTTTTCTTTTACCTGTATAACCGATGCACTTTTACAACTTGATATTTTTTTAGGATCATCAAAGAATAATGGAATTAATATGCCTAACCTATATCCATAATAGTTTTAGCCTAATATAATATATCCAACTTGCTCAGGGTAAAAAAAAGAATGGGCCAGGTTTATATTTTATAAAATATCAAAAGTTAGGTTCGACACAATTATAGGTCAAAACCCGACCTACTATATCCATGAACACCCCTACTAATGAAGTCATGAAAAAACTTCACTTAGAAATTATGCTTTCCATAGCTGGGTTGATGGATGGTGCGATTATGGTGGCCATCGGTTGATAGACTTGACTTGTTACTTTGCAATTCACTTGAAAAATTAAATCCCCTAAGAAACACTAAATTCTTTTATGCTTAAGTTAATAAGTATATATAGAGGAAACAAATATACAACATGAAAAATAAAGTGAAGGTTAGGGAATGTATATCTGCGTGTGTTGGCCTAAGAATTGTTTGGCTTAATCTGTCTTGTCTTGGCTTTCAATGGTGTAGGTTTGGTTGGCTTTGGATGACTTTTATGACCTTTTGTTGGCTTTAACTGACTTTTATGGCCTTTGATTGGCTTTTATGGTTGTATGTTAGGCTTGTCTTGTAAGGAGTTCAATTTTCTTGCTTGCCTTGGTGAGTGGGTGTATACACTCAAGCCTTGAGATTTCTTCATGGAGAAGGAGATCATATAAGTGGTGGAGAAATTGGCTCTCAAACTTGGTTGTGGAGTTGGTCATCCATTTAAGGAAAAAATGATGTTTTGTTGGCTGATATGGCATGTCGTGATCATTGTTCCAAGTTCATTATTGGTGTAGAAAATGATATTTGTCCTGTAATAAAAAAAAATTATGTGTATAAAAAAATTATATGCATAAAAAGTTTGTGCATATAACTCATGGAAATCAGAAAAAATACATAAAAAGATGTGCTAGAAAAGGTTGGATAGGTCGGGTCAATCCCGGGTCAGGAGTGGAGTTTCAGGTTGAAATTAAGCCATTTAGACTACAAGGCATGTCAGGCAAGATTGGATAGACCGGGTGATGGGATGGAGGAAAAATATTATGTTTTTTTAGAAATACTTCTAGCTATCCATGAGCTGAACCGCTCTCATAATCGTGAGCTGATCAATGCATTCTTTTTGTAATTATGGTGATTGATAAAATCTCATTTAGTTGGTCTGTGATCTTTAGCAATGAAAAAGTTGGTTCCTTGACCAAGTAGCAAGCGTACCTGTATATGTATAGTACTTTCAGTTATTCTTGATGGAATGTACTCAAGCATATATATATATATATATATATAAATAGCAAGCTTGTAGTACCCGTCAATTTTGCTTCATGCCAAAATTTACGACAAGGTAAATTAGCATTAATTTCTGATGATTAATATTAAAACGTAAGCAAGTACGTACTTAATTATTAATATAGGCAAGCATCATCACAAATTCAAACGTCTATAACAATTCATACGCTGAGATTATTGACTTTAAGCCGTGAGGGTAGCATCATTGTCCCCTCATTAATACATATCTAAGCTACATAATATCCAAGGTATAGTTGAACTTGGACATGGGATCTCTTCAAAGTCTTAAAAGAAACCCTAGCTACTTGCCAGAACATAAGAATTGGAAAGGCAGTGCCAAAAATTTAGAGTCCTTTTTGAAACAATAGATCGAAACAAAAACTAGGGGGTGGAGAGCCAAAATTTTCAAACCCTTTTCCATATAAAGATCCTTTATGGTGGTTAATTAGGCCTAGAAAACAGCCTCAGCTTTAGGGCACCATGCTTTGCCTCCCCAAAAAAAAACCCTTCACTGTCCATCTCTCTCTCTCTTTTTCCTGTGGAAACGTGCCGTGTCACTACTGTACATTAAAGAGAGAAACGTGCATGCGGGAATATAAGATTAGGTAGAGTTCGCATTGTATGCGTGCACCACGATATTACACAGCTGCCTTGACATAAAGCTTTCCCCTCCTTCTACTACTATACTTTCCATTTTAATATAAATGATCATACTTGCATAGACATCTACATGTTTTTGAGTCCCTTCTCTTCTTCTTCTTCTTCTTCTTCTTCTTCTTCTTCTCTCTCAAGTCTCAACCAAATTAAGAGGTAACACTGCACCGGTCTTCATTTCTATTCTCACACCATGGTGGTAGCATTCAACTTTGTGGTTATCAAACCCATGTTTAATTCTTTCCTTCAAGAAAGGCCATTTAGACAATATCCTGCTCATTTCCATGAGAGGAGTAACCTTTCAAGCTTCCATTCGTGCAAGCTAGAGATGGTTCTTCCATAACGAAGGATAATTACATGCATGGGTGCTTCCATGCGAGGGGAATCGAGCGTTCCTGGTCCGACTGATTACTATATTTATGTGAATTTTGCTTCTACAGTTGTACAATTATCAGTCCTTGTTTTCATTACAGATTGATCCTCTCTTTGTTTCTGTTCTTTTCCTTATCGAGCATTATTGATTTTCTTTTCAGAGTTAGGATTGTATGATCTGTATTTCATTTTATATCATCATAAGTGCTCTTGTAATAGTGGAAAAAAGAGAAGTGGTTATATTGGCTTGATGATTAATCTGTGTCGATGCAGACAGTTGTTATTATTAGGCTGTAAGAAGTGTGTGTGAGTGCTTAATGAATTAAAAAAATTCCATGTTGTACTCTAATCAATATACTCTTCTGTATTCCTTCCTCTATCTCCTTTCTCTCTCTCTCTCATAAACTTGTATGCTTATTCACACCTCAAATGGATATATCTTCTGTAATCACTGATAATAAGAATATATACAAGACTACAGCTTTGCCAGTGACCCAATGAAACATATAATTAAAACGTAGAAAATAAGACATGAATGATGGCTCCATGTTTCCAGAGGTTAAGAAATTAATTTAGGATTGACTATATTATCATTTTTTCCTCTTTTATTTTTTATTATTATAGTGTCGATTCATCATTACACTTTTGTTAGCAGGTGGGGATCTGCATTACTTGACTCATATATTCACTTTAAGGTAGTAAAAGGAGATGACAAAGCCCTTATCTGGGTTTTTCATTTCCTGAAAGTTTTCCCAAGAGCTGACCCCATATATATATATATATATATATATATAAAGCTTTTGAGAGCTATTTACTTGCCAGTTGATGACAACATTATAGCTGGGGCTGACCCTTTCTTTCTTTAATCTTGACCCACAGCTTAGCTATGCCTCCACACCTCACCTCAAGCTCAAATTAAATAGAACGCAAAAACTAACAATCACTTGCTGACATTAATTTAAACATGACAAGCTGTAAGAAACACTCCTTTTTTTCCTTTTTCTTTCTTTAATCATGAAAAGATTATCTAGGTTGACCGAGGGTTGGTGTTGTGCCCCTTAGGGAGATTCCACCTATATATATAGATCTTATATGTTAAAGGCTAAGGATTTGCTGGTTGTTATCATTTCTCTCGTTATTCCTTTATAACTTAATGATAACAATAGCTAAAGCTGCTGTCTTAGCACAGATTTCATAGAGATGGGGATCATCTGTCTGTGGGGAGCACCAAAGCCTGTGGACCCCAATATTGTAAAATTCCTTTTTCTAGTACAATTAGAAAATTATTGTCTTGATTTACTGGGAAATACCATCGTTGAAATTCTAATTTTCCTCTTACTTTAAACTGTAGGATGGTCCAAAATCATAGTAAAGTTATTACCATGCCTGATAACACTGTGAGTACCTATCTCTTTCTTTCAAAGTCTGGATTGTATGTGTATGATCGATGTGTCCTTTATCCACCAATTGTTGAGACTTGAGAGCACCATGAATTCCTTTATGGAACCTTTTCTTGAAATAGTCCTATTGTACATTTTATGCGTGCACATCAACCTGCGCTCCTTCCATTTGTACATGGACACCATGAATTCATGCTGGGGATGAATATAAGGATCTGTCCACATTACAAAATATACTGCACCAAGCTGTTGGAGAACATGAACGCCTCTGAAAAAGAAAAGTAAATCTCTTGTGTTACAGTGATCAAGCATTCCATGCGGAATCAGTTCCTTTCTATATGTTTTTTCTTCTGTTGATATACAGTACTGTATCATCTTAATTATAAAATCAATGATCTCTTGCCTTAATGCTTCTTACATTCTTGCATGAGTAAGGTAAGAGAGATTCGTAAACCGAGGTAGGTACAAGGCTTGGGCCCTTGAATAATAGATATTAGATTGTTAGGTTAATATATAAAGCTAGATTAACAGAACGTTTGTTTTTATTCTTTAAAGTGTTTTTTTTATGTAAAAAGCATTAAATTTATATTTTTAAGTATTTTTCATAATTTTAACGTATTAATATAAAAAAATATTATTCTAATTTAATTTTAATTAAAAAACACCTTTAAATACTACCGAAAACAAACCTCCCTCTCTTGGGTCTTTGCAACAAGTTGGGTTTAAGTCAGCGTGTCTGACCATCACCTCTTCCTTTTCATTCTCGTCCCGCGTATGCACCAAATGTACACGAACATTATACTTTATTTCTAATTATGTGTGTGTGCGCCCGCGCGTTTTCTATTTGAAGGTTCAACTTCTAGTTTTGATGAATGAAATCATTAATTGAATACTAATCATTTCATTGAGATTGTGTTGATATAAGTTCATTACTATGCTTTACATTTATTGACAAAGTTTTAAAGTTACGCTAAAAATATCAAATTACATTTATGGATACATCAAGATTAGTATTAAAATGTTGTTTTATGTTACTCAGAGTACTTCTAGGAACTAATTTAACTTTTAAACCAACTTTTTATATCCAAAATACTATCCTAAAAAGTTAGCCTCGAAATTTCCTAAAACATTGATCTTATATCTATTTAAGACACTAAATGACCATATAAACACATTTCTTAAACCTTCACGTAAGCCTAACAACATGTGGTACACTAGTTAACCACAGATATAATTCTTCTGCATCCAAGATTACCTGAATATCTTCTTTTAAAAGTTTGATAATTTCTTTAAAGTTGAATTGTTACAAGTCACAAATTATCTAATTATCTGGTTATAATAGTAATTCATACGAACCATTAGATTAGAAATATCTTAAACTCTTTTATAAGAAAGAGATTACTATCAAGGACGAAGCCAGAAATTTTTCATACCTTGGGCTATTAAATAAATATATAATTTTTTTTAAGATAAATTATTAACTCATGTACATGAATTTTTAAAGTTAACAGTAAAGTTTTAATTCAAATACACCACCCAATATATTAAAAAATAAATTTGAAAGTATATAAAATTAAAGTAAAAGTAAAAATAACTCACTATTAAAGTTACATCCTTCGATGTTTTGTGGAATATAATTCATCTATAATCGAATCTGAATTTATATTGTAACAACCTCTCAACCGGGATAAAATAGCAATCTCATGTCAACTAAAAAACAAAGTGATTAAATTTTTTCCCTCTCTCATTTCCTCCTTCCTTCACTTGATTCTTTCTTAGATTAGTATTTTATAAGTTGGACTTTGTAAGTTTACAAAGTTATTCTCTCATTTTTCTTTTCTTTTTTCTTGGATTTTTTTTAATGTTTTTCCCTTACTTTCTCTCTTTCTCTCTCGCCTTTTCTTTTCTTTATTTTTCTATTCTGCTTCTGCCCAGTCAGCAACATATAAAAGCAAGGAAGAACTAATTTGTTTTATTTTTTAATGGCAAATAACCATTTTATCTTAATGAGTCATTTTGCTTTTATTTGACATTGTTTTTTTAGCATTACCAAACTCTGTTCATCCTAAAATTTTAATCAGATTTTATTCAATATATTTTAAGATCTCTCGTAAAATTTCAGCTCAATCTGATTGTCGGATTAAAAATTACATCAAATAACGTAAAACTGATCAAATTGTGATTTTTTTATCAAATTTCTGAATTTCTCCAAAAATTCTGAAATTTTAGCCAAGCTAAAGCATCATATTAGAAGGCTCCACGTGAATTTTTAGAATTTTTTGATACCCCAATTGAGAATTAAAATTTTTCTTAACATAAAACTAGTAAAAAAATATTAATAAAATCTTGATCTGGGCTAGAGCCCACCCGAGCCCACACATGCCTCCACCCTTGATTACCATGCCTTGAGTTCTAACTCTGTTTTTTTTATGTTTTCAGGTGTTTCTTTTTGATCTCTTGATAAAAAAAAAACATGAGGCATAACAATTTATTAATAGAAAAAACCTGATATTCTATTATTGACAAACTATCACTTTGCCCATTGAAAAATATCATATATAGTATTTCAGGATAATTATTAGAAATTTATACAATTAAGTCCCTACTTGATTTTTCTAGATTTAGAATTGTTATTCATTAACTTATTTACAATCAAGTCTCACTTGATTAATCATTCTAATTTAATTTTTTACTAATGATTCTTAATATATGTGATCCATTAAGTTCATAATATGTTGGCTCATATATAAATCATAATTCTAATCAAAATAGGATTAATTAAATTAAAAAATTAAACCTTTATCAATTCAAAAATTGATTGATTTATATTTGAAAATAAAGTGCACCATTTAATATTTTGACATGATCCTTCAAATATTAAAAAAATTATATGTGATTTGACTTAATCTTTTATTGACAAATTTCTTAGTGTAGTTCTTATTCTTTTATCTAGAATGTTCTATTAGACATTTAAACATATAGCATATTTATTCTGTCAAATCATATTTATTCTTAACACTATAATCATTGATTTTTTTTAATAAGATTTAAAATTCTTTTCAAATCTCATTCCATCTTACGCAAAGATTTTACAATCAATATTATTTGAGAGCATGTGGAGCAGTTTTCCTTTTTCATATAAAGTGATAAATTCTCTCTTGATCACTCAAATACCTTGATATAATTTATTTCACATCCAATACCTGCCTATTTGTTATCATTTGTTAAAGGAAAGTGTAGTCATGATCAAAACACATTGTAAAAAACACTAAAAGGCACGAAAAAAATATTGTTCTCAGCACCACTATTCACTTAGAGACAAATCATTATGGATTGTTACAATGTTTTTTTTTTCAATTACGTCATTATAGCCCCAAATTAATGGCTAATTAAAGCACGCTTATTAAGGATGGTCAAGATTCAAAGAAAGGGGACTAAATTGAAAATGGTAGAAAAAAGGGGTGATTGTTTTAAAATTAAGGTGAAATATTCACTTTGGTCCTTTAACTTTTCAAATTATAAACTTTCGGTCTCTTAAAATTTAGGCAATTAAGTTTTGGTCCCAAAACATTTTTTTTTATTTTTATCTCTGGTTTGAGAGAGGAGAGATAAAGTGGTCGGATTCTGATACAAAGAAAAAAAAATCTCGGTTGACAACGATCTTGGCCATGAAAAATGGTTATTTTGGTATTAATAGGTTTCTTTCGATGAAGAGAGTTCATCCTAGGTGTTATTTGCCTTTAACCATGCTTGAGATGTAGATTTGATCCCGAAAAGAATTTTAATTTTAGGTTGATTATGGGGTTTCGAGCTAATTTTTAGGTTATATAAGGCAATAGATATGTTTTACAAGGTACTTGGGGTTTTTTGAATGAAAAAATATGTTTGCCTTCTGTAATATAAACAAACGAACTTAAAATTAGAGGGCAAACATATTTTTTTTTTTCATAAGGTTGATTTGATATTATCAAATTGACCGGGGTAAATCAGCTTCTCATATTTTTTTAGCACATTAAAATAACATAATTGTTCTTAAAAGCAAAAAAAGAAAAACCAGCGTCCAAGGGTCTTTTAGTCTTTTTTTAGCATAGTAAAATGACTTCAATAACCTTAAAAGCAAAATTTACTAAACTTGCCTTCGGGGGCTTTTGAATAATTTTATTCATGTTTTTCTTGTTATAATTAAGTTGGCTTAGGGATAGTTTTGTATTTTGATATTTATATTATATTATTAAAAAATGGTTGGCGTGTGTGTTGCACACTTCAGTGTGTGGAGTGCCCTATGCACTTTTTAAGAGGTGCATGACATCGTGACACCTCTTCCACCTGGACCAATATGTGTGGTGTTTTATACGATAATTTATCGTCGATGACTTTTTCTTTTATTTTTTTCTCCTCTTTTCTCTATTTTCTCCTTAAAATTCACGTTGGCCTTTCAAACTTTCATAATTGTCTTATCATTTATTGATATTTCAGTTTTGGTTCTTATTTTTTTTATTTATAGTTTTTGTTATTGGCTCATTTGTCATTTTTTTTTTCAATTTGATCATTGGATTCATAATTATAATATGCTATTTTTTCAAATTCAAACCTCATTCTTTTGAATTTTTTTTTTGTTTTGGATTATTTTATGAATTTGAATTTTCTTTTTATTCCCCTCTTCAATTCAAAATTCTAAGTAGTCCTCTCATTTACTTTTTATTTTAAAGTAGGTCCTCATTCTTTTAATTACTATTTTTTTATTTTTTTATCCTCTTGTACAATTGAGTTTTTTTTTTTTATAGTTATCCACTCATGTACTATCTTAAAAGGAATAATGGTAAAAAGTATTGGAGTCGAGGACATGAGTTCTTTTATATTTCAACTTTGATCTTTTTTTTTTAAATTTCTTGGATCTTTTATCAAATTTCAATTTGCTTTCAATGTCATCCTTAGATCCATAATTTAAATTTATTATCTTTTCAAATATGATCCTCATTCTTTTTTTTTTGGATTCTTTTATGAATTTAATTTTTCTTTTCAATTCAAAATTCTAGGTAGTCCTCTCAATTAATTTATATTTCATATTATTTTCCCATTCCCTTAATTTTCATTTTTTGTTTTTGAACATTTTGTATAATTGATTTTTTTTTTAATTTTATCTTTCAACATTTAATTTATTAAGGGTTAGGACTCGTGGTTTTTCTAAATGGGGTGCTTTATGTTTAGTGACTCCATTTGAAAAGTTAACACAAGTTATCATTTTTTTTTTATTTCATCACTTAACGTTGTTCATTTTGAAAAATGAGCTTTGTTATTTTATTCGGTTTTTTTCGATTAAGTTATCATAATCTCATTATTTGGGCAGCAGGTTTGGTCAGGTAACCCGAGTATATATTAGGTAATTTTTGTAATTTTTTTAAATTTTATTTTTTAACATCGGGTTATCTTGAAACTTAGTTTTGTAATTTTTATTTTTTTAACAAGCACCCATTTTCTTCTAGTTATAGTTACTATCTTTTCTTTTAAATTTTAGTCCATTTACTGAGTGAAACTATCTTATTGGATCCATTAGCGTAAATAACTTGAGTCATTAATTTTTTTTTTATATAAAAAAAACACACTAGTAGTAATTTAGCATTGTTTTTTTTATGTGACAAGAAAAGGACTCGATGTGGGCCACCTATTTAATATTATCTACTTGTATGTTCCAATTTGAAACTAAATAAGAGCCAATTATTTTATATTGAAAAAATTGGAATTACGAAGATTCTAATAAAATATATTATTAAATTAATTTTGAAGAATAAAAAAATATAAATATTAAAAAAATAATATGAAATTATTAAAGAAATTATATAAGAATTTATCCTGACCTTATCCGCACAACTAATCAAAATATAACCTAATAAAAAATTTGTTTTTTCGATGAATAAAGTCATTTGAACCTTTTGTTTTTAAAATAAAATTATACCTGAAGGCGAAACCCAGTTTAATAACTTTAGTTTTAAATCTCCAACACATATGGGTCGGAGACAAAGCCCAGCATGAAGCAAACCCATTCACTAACGTCATATATTTAAGAGTTTGGCTGTAAAAGCAAACCCTAGCTGCTTCGTGAGGCGAAACCATCTTCTCGCCGCTTAGAAGGGACAAAAACAGCAGCAGCAAGTCATGGGTAAAGCCCTACATCCTGAGAATCATCTCTTTGACAGATTTCTTGAAGTTTTTTTTTCAATCTTATTTTTCCTAACGTTTGATATGATTTGCAGGCAAAGTGCATGGTTCTTTAGCTCGCGCTGGTAAGGTGAGAGGCCAAACTCCCAAGGTGGCGAAGCAGGACAAGAAAAAGAAGCCCCGTGGCCGTGCCCACAAGAGGATGCAATACAACCGTCGTTTTGTTACAGCCGGTAATCTCTCTTTGCCATTTATTTATTTAAATATTTGAATGCTCTTTGTTTTGTAGCCGAACCAAAAATAATGAATTTATTATAATTATTACAGTTGTGGGATTTGGCAAGAAGAGAGGGCCCAATTCCTCCGAGAAGTAAAGCTTGAGAGAATGAGGAGATGAAGAAACATTCATTTGATTTTGGATGAACTATGTTGTTTTTCTTTTCTGCAATACTACTGCTTTTAGTTATTGATCTCAACTGTCAGACTATGTGGAGCATCTGCTCTCTTTTTGTTAAGTAGAGATGATTTGATTTCTTTTTTTATTAAATATGTGTTTCTTCAAATTCATGTTGTGGGCTTTGCCTAGTTTGTTGTTATGATGTTGTATTAGTTAATTTTTCTGCTCTTAAAATATGATTAAGGATGAAGGAGATGGTCTGTCTGGTTAGTATGGGGAAGCAATGGATTTTGATTGAATTAATGAGGAAATGGGCAATCTTTATACACTTTGATTATCATGTGTACTTGCTAGAATGCAATAGGTTATCTATTTTGGTAGGCTTGGAAGAGAATTGGAGAAACTCTGAGAAGATTCTAAAGGAGGGATCCCTGCTCTGTCGTGGCTCTAGTTTTCTTTTGAATATGGTCATATTTCTTATCGGTGCTGCTATGGGACCTGTTTTTGTGCATAACAAATCTGTTCTGAAAAATCAATGTTATTTTCGATGGTTCTTTGTACTGAAAGTACCGTTTCTGAAGCTTTTGGTTATGTTTTTAATAGTTCATACCTAGAATTCCCTGCAGAAAATGGCACTGACCCAGAATCCTTTTGCTAAGAATATTACTTGCTGTAGAGAGCCTATGCCATTACATTTCCTGCAAAAGGGGTAATTTGTGAGTGTATCTTTTTCCTGTTTGACTTAGCATGTGTCTGCCTTGAATCATGGATATTACTTAGTTGATGCCTCGAGTTGTGCAAGAAATCGCAGGCATAATCTGAAGAACTCCTAAGACAGCTAGTGGACTACAAATTTCTCCAACGAAAATGCAAAATTGCAAATGGCTGATATACAAAATTGGCCATGAAAGGTTTATCCCAATGCCAAACCCAACAAAGTTAATTTCACCAAATACCTATATTTGGGCAATGAAGAAAACAACTGAGGGTTCGTAAGGTGTCTAGCAGGTATGAATGCATGGTGTGGCTCTTGCTCATGTCTTGTGAGCTAAGAGATTTTAGAAGCCGAAAAGAGTCGCATTGCCCAGTTGTTTGAGCACCTAGTAACCATTGATGCTGCCTTGAGGGATACGGTTTTTTCGTGTTATTGATGGTGTATGTTTTGGAAGCCAATAAATAGTAAGGTAGCTCCTAGGAAAATATCGCGGCTAAAGAGATTGATGAATGCTAGAAAATCTACAGTCCAGTGTATAATAAATATACCTTAGGGCATCTCCAACGGAGAAGAAGGGATATGGAAAGCCTTGCATTAACTGCAAAATTAGCTCTCTATCATTGGAATTTTGGTCTCCAACGGGATAGGGACATGGAAAGCCAAAACTCCTTTTGTCAGATTCAAAAGTCATTCCTATATGTTTTGGTAAAAGGGCTATATTACCGTTGGGCATTTCCCACGGTAAAACACAATAATATCTTTCTCTGTTAAGGTTATCTTCATGCTGGCTTACAAATCAAATTAAGCTTATAAATTAAGAATTCAACTCTTTCTTTTTTAGAAATCTAAACATGTGCCCTCCTATCCATCTCCAGAATTCAATACCCTTGCTTGATCAATTTCTTTGAATTGATCCCGCTTCTCATCATCTGGGTAAGTTTCTTTTCTAGTATATGTTTACCTGTTTTTGAATGTCAATTTTGCAACAAGTTTTTCGGTTAATTTTGTTGATTCTTTCGTTTTAAGTGGGTTTGATTTATTGGAGAGTTAGGTTTCGTTGAGAATATGAAGCTATTTTAGGGTGTTTTGACATGGTTAGTTTGCAAAATTTGAGATTTAATGTGGGAAACCAAGTATATTGAGTGTTGCGTGCAAAATGTTGTTCAAATTTCCGTGTGAAGAAAAAAGGTCTCATTTTTTTCATTTTATAGCTGAAAACATTAACTAGAAATTGTTGCAAAGAAATAAAAGAAAACACTTTGCTGTAAAAGGCTTATGTATTATTAAGAATCAAAGTGTATTTTGTTCCGCCTTCCAAAGTTTATTTTTGTTGTAAGATAAAGATGTCTTTCTTTGATCGAGATGCTTTAACACCCTGAAAATACTTTAAATCTCCCAATTTTTTTTTATTTCAAAATCACTATAGAAATTTCTTAAAAGTAGATATAGCAGTAGAGTCGTTACCTGTAATAAAAATATCATCAATATAAATCAACAAAGCTACAAAAAAATTTCCTATTTGATATGTGAATAATGAATAATCATCTTTGGATAAAGCAAAACCAGCAACTTCAATAAATGTAGAGAACTTGGCAAACCATAGACGAGAAGCTTATTTTAAACCATACAAAAACTTGTTGAGAGACATACAATGTTCTCTTCCTGTCGAGGGAGATCAAGAGGTAGAGACATATAAATGCCTTCATTGAGATTATTGTAAAGGAAAGCATCGTGAACATCAAGTTGATGAAGGGATCAACTACATGATAGGAAAAAGTGTTATGATAGTCGATACCTTTCAATTGGGTATAACTTTTAGCCATCAAAGAAGCTTTATAATGCTCTATGAGTCCATTAGAGTGGCATTTGATTTATAAACCTAACGAAAACTAATGAGTTGTTTGCCTAAATTAGACGGAATAAGAGACCAACTATTAATTCAGATTGTATGGTGTTTTTCCAACGAGAATGGAAGGTTGTTTCAGCACATGAGGTAGGCTCAAAGTCCTAACTAACAGTAGCAACAAAGGAGCGACATGCTGGTGAGTATCGATTCTAAGAGACAAATTTATCAAAAGGATATCTCGTACCTTTTGGTAGACTAGATGACAAAGATAACAACGAATTAGGTGAATTTACTTGGTTGCAAACATAGTCACGTAAAGTTGTAAAGGGTGCATGAAAATGTTGGGAACAACGCAGGATAGGGACAAGAGGTTGTGAGGATGAAGAAACATGGGAAGGTGTTTTTATCTGTTAAATGAAGGAATATCGGGCATAGACTCAAGAGACGAGATGGATTGATTGATTGGAAAAGAAGTCAAAGGGGTAAAGTTGTCCACACAATGAGAGAGTATTGTTTCAACATTGTTGGATGGAGTGGTAAGAGTAGATTCAAAATGAAAAACAACATCTCTACTAGTAAAGATTCAATGGGTTGCAAGTTCATATAGTTTGAAAGCTTTTTGGTCAACTGAATAACCTAGAAAAACACAACGGGTGGTCATAAAGTCGCTCAAAAAGAATTTTTCATGAGAGAAGTGGTGCAGAAAAGTGGTTATGACATAGGTAGTTGTAAGGATACACTCAGTCTAAAAATATAAAGAAAGATTCGTTTGAAAACAAAGGGCTCGAGCACACTCAATATATGAAGATGTTTACGCTCTACAACCCCAATTTGATGAGAAGTTTAAACATAAGAATGATGAAAGATTGTTCCATTTTGTTAAAAAAAAAAGAAGTTTTATGGAAGTAAACTACGTGCCATTATCAGTGCAAAATTTAGCTATGAAAGCATTGAATTGTGTTTTGATGAAAGAAAAGAAAAATGGTCAGTAATTGATGTGTTTCACCTTTTCAAATCTAGAGTAATCATCCATAATTGTCAAAAAATATTTAGCACCGGAAAGAGATGAAATGGAATAAAGATCCTAGATGTCACGGTGAACTAATTCAAAAGGTCAAACAAATGACAAAGAAAATAATTGCTTTGCAAATGCACAAACATCACAAGCATTATATGTCTTGAAATGGAACTTTAAATAGCTTTCAGCCATAAAACTTAATCTAGAGGAATATAGATGCCCCAGTCAATGATGGCAAAGATCAGTGAGGGAAATGTTTTGAAAACATGATGGACGATTAGCTATGGTCATTAAGGGTTTACGTTTTGTTTTATCCAAAGCTAATGCAACCAAGTAATAAAATATGCCTTGTTGTTTACCTAAACCAATCACCTTCTTCATTTTCAAGTCCTGCAAAACACACCAATAGAGAAAAAAGTTATGAAACAGTCGATACCTCTTATAACACACTTGCATACATAAGATTCACTTGAAAGGATGGCACATCAAGCACATCTTTCAAATGAAAAGCTGAATTTAAGGGTAAAGTTCTGATTGATGGTAGGAAGTAATATGATCAATGACACCATTATCGATGATTAATTGAGGAGTGTGCAATTGTGTTTGTGACGAACCTGAAGAGACACCGACAACATCAACTTGATGAGTGGTAGATGTTGAGGCTTCATTACCTTTAATGATATGTAATATCTATTTAAATTACAGATATGAAAGGCCATTCATAATGGATTGCATTTCTTGCATCATTGGAACCTTTTTCATATTAGTAGATGAAGACTGATTAACCAAAGGATGAATGGTGCTCTTGTTTTTAAAACAATTTTCCCTTTGACTTGGTTTATGTTCTAGGTGTCCCGGTGGATATCCATTAAATCTCCAGCATTTCTCTTGCATATGATGATCCTGATCATAACAAGAACAACGTAATATTTTGCGATTAAAAGAGTTGGAGTGGGAAGAATAACCTTGTTGAACTCCTAATATTGCATGCTCGTTCCTTTGTACCATTGTTGCTGCAGTTTCTGTCATCTTACGTGCACCACCCAAACCTCGCTGCTTTTCTTCCTGCGCTATGGAATAATAGGCATATGTGGTATCAGGCAGTGAATTCATGAATAGAATTTGTTCTCTAATTGCATTGTAGGACTCATTGAGTCCCATAAGAAATTGAATCAATCTATGTCTCTTATGGTATGCTCCACAAAAACAAATAGTGTCATTATAGGACCCCAGCTCATCCCACAATCCTTTCAATTTTGTATAACAAGCTGCAATAGTCATGTGATCTAAGTGAGACAAGTTATGTCCTTCTGGATTCAAAAAGATGCGAGGAACATTACTTTGACAAAAACAATATGTAAGGTCTTGCCAGGTTTCTTAGGCTGTGGTCAAATATATGACACTATCTGTCATGTTTAGTGTAAGTGAATTGAGGATTTAATATAGGATCACATCATTGCATCTTGTACATAATCATCTGGTTTGTTTTTCACATTGTTTATCATACAAATAAGGCAATATAACATGTTTACAACAATAATCTGAGTATATATTTATTTTTACATTTAAAAAGTGTTTTTAAATTATTTTTTTATGATTTTGAATAATTTTAATGTAATGGTGTTAAAAATATATTTTGTTAATATATTATTTTAATATATTTTTAAACAAAAAAATATTTTAAAAAACAAATACTAAGTGATTTTTGTTCCTAATTGGAGAAGTCTTTATGGATATACATGTTGACGAATTAGAAACAAGCCTTTTCTGGTCTTAATACTAGAATAATATTTGCTGGAGGTACATCATATTTGTCAATTGTTCTGCTTCAAACACCATTGATTCCCTCTGAATCTCAACTAGCTGTAAAGGGAAAAACCAGGCACGGGGCATCCAGAAATTATCGTGATCCACCACACGAGTAATGATATCAATGCTTTCGTTCCGGATTTGTTGGGTGCAAAGCAAGATGCAATAAAAAAGGGGGCTTCCGAGTATCAAGATCTAAGCATGTGATGGCACGTTTCAAAATTATAACAAAGCTGAAGAAGGTCTCAATCTGTTTCTTAATCTCAAGGTAGCAGGAACTCAAATCCCGAGAGATTATTTTTTTTCCCTTTCCTTGCCTCGCAAGAGAGTGCTACAAACCACAGCTAACTATCTTTACCCTAAAGATGGCTAACATGGAATCGCTACCAGCTAAATAGAAGTATTTGGACACAAGAAATGCCACGAAAAAAAACCAAAAACAGAGAGAAACAACCTCCTAGGTTTTATTATTTTGTCCTTGCTTCTTAGCTAGTTGCTCCAGAAACTAAACAGTGCAGCCAACGTTCTAAGCTAGTCTGCCCGCTTTAGCAACGAACTACAAGCATTTCCACATCCCAATAATACTAGCATGTGGCAAGAACTAGGATGGCTGACCTTGTAGAAAGCCATTGTGTTGCATCCCACCACTTTCTTTTAATAACATATAACAACAACAACAACAAATAAATCAAAGCACAAATAGCGAAAAACTGCTTTCAGTCTTGGTAAAATTCACACCTTTCATAGCATTGCCTAGCTTGATGAGTTTGATAAGGATAATACAATCACTCCAACAACAATTTTGAACCAGCAAGGCTTCACGTGTAATTCAATCAAATGAAACATATGTACAAGTATACATTCAACAAAATTTTGATGACCCTTATCAGACTGAAGAAAGGACAACAATAAGGAGATAAAACTGTGGGTGTGTGAAGTTGGGGCGTGGTGAAAAATTTTTTGGTGAGCTAATATTACAAAAATACATGACTTACTGGACCGTGCCTCCTCTCTAGTGCTTAATTAAAAAGATTAATGTATGATAAATATTGTGCAGCGTCTGTTTCTGGCACATTTTGAGTTGATCACCACATATATCTTCATGCTATGATTCTGCTCTATCGTCTTTTGTGGCTTGATCATCATGTCTTTCAAGTCATGTCAAGCAGCAGGCTTTCTGCAATGAAGATCCTTGAGTCTCGTAGATGTCTTGATCCATCGTGATTGGTAGAAAACCTCTCAGAGTTCATCTAATTACAGACTTACTAATCCATTGTCAAGCTGAATATTAGCAATGCAAGACACTTCGAATTCTATAGGGTGGCCCATGTCTGTAACGCGCTCAATGCACACTCCATCACCGCATTTCATAACCAGGTATTTTCAGTTTACATATATTTAAAATTTCCATGCAGATTTCTGGAGAAACTTCATTCAGAAGGTCTGATATGGCTACTTTGTGCTTCCTCTTTACTTCCTCTAGTTCTTGTTGCTGCATTACCAGAAGATTCTCAAGTTTCTCAGCAATTATCTTGACAGATGTACTGTTTCTATTAGCAAAATGCAAATTATCAGATCTATGACTTCCATTTTTTCCACTGCCATCATCACCATCAGACACGCTCCCAGCCTCCAACTGTCTAGGTGACTGAGCATCATTTGGACTACTTGGAGAAGACCCGTGAAAAGACAAGTTAGAACATCCAAGCTTGCTTGGATAGTTTCCATCAACATCCTTGGGTGAGTCATGCCAATACTTGTGGCCTGAAGACAATTTTTCTAATACAAGACTACCAGGAGAGAGACTAGATTCATTTGACAAAGGTGAACTGTCATCCTTAGCTTCTGAAGGAGGTTCTGAGTCCTCAGCAGCTAAATTTTCTGGTGAAACATTGTTGGAATCCCAATCGGGAATATGAGACCGAATTTCTGAATCAATCATAGCAGCAATTGTTGAAACATCTTGATCAGTCACATCCAACTCTTCTACCATTTCACTAGCAACTGCAATCGCTGTATCTACTTTAACATCAAAAGGGAAGTGGATATTGCGGAAATGACCTTGAACATGGAAACAACTTTTAATTAGAATTATTTGTGGATGCTGATGGACAAAACCTTTAATGGAGAGAGAGAGAACCTGTGGAATCAGCTATCCTTAGTTTCAGAAATATTGTATTAATGTCTTTCCTCTGACCTTGTACAGAGAAATCTCTACTTGGTTCAGCAGCAGAATCCTTGACACTTTCATTAACATCAAGCTGATCAGAAATACCACCTGCAAATTTATGCAAGGTGTCCAAGCCGAAAAATTAATGATTAGGTTGGCTTACAGAATAGTAAGGGGGAAAGGGAAAATTTGCGAGGAATCATGTTTCTCTAATTTGGTTGATAACATGAAAGAAAAAGGAGGCAAGCAAGCTGGGAACCTTTGTACTAGTTGTGAATCGCGTGTTCCCACCAAATTGGTGCAGATTTAAGGACTGAAGAACTTTTATTGTTGTTTTTCATAGATAGACAAAAAGAAAAGAAAATCTATTTCCCTTTACTCTCATTTTCTCTATCCATGATTTTTTGTCAAGTACCAAACAGAGAGTAAAAAACGTTTGAATACCATAGAATTTGGAAGCTATTTAAGTTTACCTGAAGAATGGGTTTTGGGTCGTAAAGAGCAACCTCCACTTACATTTTCCTCATCTGATCGAAGAAAGGGATCCATCAAAAGTTCCTTTGCTGGCAATCGGTCAGAGACCTTTGCAATACATTTTTCTATAAATGCTTTAACAGCAGGATCTTTCACCTTTGCTAATGATGCCGGTTTAATTCCCTTTCAAAAAAAAAAAAAACCCACAATGGCAGCTTAGAACCATAATTTAAAACACAATGAAAAAATGATAATGTTCTAGGAGCCACACTGGCTGTGCATGAATTGGGATGGGAGCAGGGTGTTAAAAGCTGGACAAGCTTTGATTCAGAAAAGACTTGTCAAGGAAAGGAGACATTAATGAACGCATGAAGGTCTAAAAGCTTCGGTGTCTGATCTAATCTGACAACAAAAGCATGGGAACACTACAAGTGGATAGGCTCCCTTTTCTCCAATCATCAAAACTCTATGTAGTAGAAATTTTCCTAACGCAAACTAGTTGGCTATTATTAGAGGTATGCTCTGCAGAAAAGTCTACAAACTTCTACTGTACAGATTCAAACTCTATCCTACTCAAGATACAGCCTGATCCATGATGGCAAGAAAACATGTTGCATGGAGGAGGAACGTGACATCTGAGGTAAAGTCAGTATACATTAAGGAGGAATACAACATATGCATGCCAACACAATATTCAAGTATATTGGGGAACTATAACATGTCCAGAAGCTGAGGGGTTCAATGATATCTACCCTAATATGTCATGTAATAACTAAAGAACTGAACATCATATTAGTGCCACATTCTTTCACCAATAAGTGAACTGAAGCTCATATCATAACTATCATGAGAATCATAACGTCTATTGAGAACAGAAACTCCACAAGATTAATCCGGGGTTTTCACTTTACAACTTCCATATAAAATCAAGATCGTAAGAAATCTGATACCCAGTGAATCATGTGGTCAGGAATGGATGGAGAAAGAGAACCGAGATTAACACCTAGTAATGGTGAGAATTTTTTTGAAAAAATAGACAAAGAGAATCAACTTCCACTACAATTTGACAAACTAAACTATCAAGACCACAGCGTTTAAAAGTTTAAAGATGCAGCAAGATATTAAGCTACAAAGGCAGAACTGCATACTTTGAATTGTGTTAAAAATAGTCTAGACTCTATGACATAAGACACGTAGCAAGAATATAAATTGCAGAAGTAATTTGTTCAATAAATTTAAATTTGAGCAAGGATGATGAATCCCTTACTGATGTCACTTTCTTATATATTTGAGCAGCATTGGAGCATTCGACATATGGATATTCAACAGTCACCAACTCCAGCAAGCACATGCCAAAGGCATAAATGTCAACAAGCTCATTGTATTCCTCCTCATAAAGCTCTGGTGCCATAAACTCCGGTGTACCTAATTTCGCATTAACAATACCATTATCATTGTGTACAGAACAACTTCCATGTAAAAAGTAAAATAAAACAAAATACCATGCATATCACCGGAAAGCAGTCCTCACCAATAACACTATGAGCTGACCGAGCTTGCTGAAGAATGGCAGCCAAACCCAAGTCACCAATTTTCACCTCACCTTGGTTTCCATTAACAAAGATGTTGTCACATTTCAAGTCTCTGTGAATAACTGGTGGATCATGACTATGAAGATATAAAAGTCCCTCTAAAATCTGCTTAGACCATTTCTTCAATGCTCTCAGATCAACATGCTTATGCTTCTGCCGATACCTAGACAGCAAGTAAACACGCTCCTCAACTCAACCGAGAGCACAATCAAACAAAATCCAAAAACAAGTGATGTTTTAATAGTAGAATTCAGAGGCTTACTTCCTCAATGTGCCTGAAGTGAAAATCTCAGTGATGAAGTTGATATTCTCATTTTTGGTATCGACCCACGAATTGTAAAATTTGATAATGTTTTTATGCTTCAGAGTCTTCAGCAAATGAACTTCAGAAAATAAACGCTCCAAATCCACCGAATTACGCAATAGATCAGCCACTTTAACTTGATTCCAAGCTACTTCTATTCCTTCCAATTCATCAAATGCTCTATATCTAAGCCCCCATAATTCAATCAAGGACCAGAACAATATATAATTTCAAACCCATTAAACCTTGCATGCATATCACGCACACAAAGAAACAATACTAACAGCCAGTTTCATTATTCATGCAAAAGTTGTTTCCTTTGTAAAGTGACAAAGATGTACAAAAAGAAAAGGATACACTTTCTTGAAAGCACCCCTGCCTAAAACCTCTTTATACTGCAAGAAAGACAATAAAAGAATCCATTAATCAAAATGCCAGAGAAACTAATAAAATCACATAGCATTGAGCTGAGGAAGAGACATTGCAACAATATCATTTATTTCTAACATGGGCTAATTCAACTTTGATCAACAAAAGCCAAAAAATGGAAACTTCAATCAAAATCTCAAATTACATGAGGAAAGAAGAAGCACAGATACAGACCCGACCATAACGACCAGAGGGGTCAATCTCGACGAATTCAGCATCAGAATCATCGGGGTCTGGCTCGGACGAGGATTCATGTGGCATCCTCAGCTTCCCCAAAGAAAAAAACAGAAACCTTTTTTTTTAAAATTTATTTTATGTCTTTCAAGATAGATCAAATTCAAAAAGCAATAGTGTTATTGTTCTGAGAATAGGAGAAAATGGCAGAAATAGAAATGGAAATGGAAGAAGTGTGGAATAAAAAGAGCATTAATAAAAGAAGAAGAGCGTTGAAGGAAGGGGGAGTTGTTTTTCATCCAGTAGAAGAAGCTATGACCCCTCGTATTAATTGCCTTCACTTTTTTTTCATCGTCATCATGAATTAATTAGTTGCTGTATACAGGTTAGTAAAAAAATTAAAAAAAATAATTAAATCGAAAAAATTAAAAAAAATAACTGAAAAAAATAAAATTATAAAAATTTTTAATAAAACTGGTTAGAATATTTAAAAAATCAACTGATTTAAAGTTAGGCTCGGTATTGTTTTTTTATACAGCCTGTATATTCACTATTTTTATTAATTAATTATTACTAATATTGATTTATTGCGAAATTAAAAGATTATTGCTTCTTTTATTTTCTCAATCAATGATGAGTAAAGTTAAAGTTGATAATAAAGTTTATTGTTATAATGGTTGTTTTTTAAAGTATTTAAATATATTATAATAATAAAAATTGTTTTTTAATATTAATATATAAAAATAATAAAAAAAGCAAAAATAAATAAATCTTACAAAAGTATTTTTCAAACAGGAGCCCTCATTACATGGCACAGAACACAAGGGGCACAGATCTTAGATGTGCTGTCACTTAAGATGGGGGCACTGCACGTGTCAAGCTTCAAAAGTTCTCAACTTTTCTTTTTCTGAAAAGCAATTTTTTAAAAAACAAAAATCTCAATTTTTCTCTCTTCTTCCTACAGTGTTTTTGGCAGTGTGGTTGCGGGTGCTTTTCAAATAACTTTTCGTGCCAAAATACATGCCAATGATGTTTTTTCATTTTTTAAAAATCATTTTTAACATCAGCACATCAAAATGATCCAAAATGTACAAACCATATTAAATTTTAGCAAAAAAAAAAAAAATTCAAATTTTTTAGGAACACGCCGCAGCCACGTTCCCAAACGGTGCCTTAATAAAAGGGTATCCTCTTCTTAATAAAAAGGTATACTCGATGTTTTCGTGTTTTAAAATTGTAATTTTTTTATTTTAAAAAATTTAAATTTTTTTATTTTTTAAATCATTTTAATATAATAATATCAAAAATAATTTTTAAAAAATAAAAAATATATTAATTTAATATATTTTTAAAGTAAAAAATACTTTTTAAAAAATAGCAACAACAACACTTAGGATTAGGATGATTATATTAATTTAATTTAATTTTTTAAAATTTAATATCAAGAGCAGCATCATTGCCATAACTGGCAATGCTTGTGGATGTGGGGTGTGTTGTGTCGTCTTGTTAACAGTAATAGCCACCGACGATTCAATGGGTTTGACGGCCAACATATCACACAAAGACCATATCAACCACCTATTCAAGAGAGTGAGAGAAATGGTATGTGCGGATTGAGAAAAATATATTTATTCATTAAAAAAAACTAAAAGCTGAACGAAAGTTATTATTATAATACTATAATTACTAAATTATTCTTTATCATTTAAACTTTCAACTGGGCATTAGATATAAGATGGTTCTTTCAACATAAAACAATTATTTTTTACAAATTATATTGATTTACATTAATCATCTTGTTTTATTACAGTTAAATTACTAATTTGACCAAAAAATAAAATAATCTAATGTTTACTTCTCAATGACATTTTTATATTTTTTATTTTTTTATAATAATGTAGTTATTTTGATGTTCTTAAAGATAAAACTAGTTGAACTCGCTCAAGAGTTTTTTTCTTTATTTTTTTTTATTTTACATTATTTTTATAGTAAATTCCAAGGGCATTTGAAGGCATTGTCATATATTAAATTTATTAAATATAATTAAAAAAAACTGCTAATGCATGCCAAGAACGCACCAACATACACATGGATGCCCTTGCGCTTTTAGAATGACGTGTAAGGGGATGTCCAACAATCAAACCCTGTCTTTCAAGACGGTGTTTGAAAGTTTTCAACACTCCTGACTTAATGAGGCGGCGTTTGTCCTAAAATTTATGATGGTTTGACATCGATAACCTTTTCATCTTTTACTCTCTCCCAACCTAGATTTTCGAGCAAGCCCTTTAAAAATTCAATAACAACCTTTTAATTTGTTGATTTTTTATATTTGATCCCTTTTATTTTTATTATGGTTTTTTTATCCTAAATAATTTATAAAATTGATATGTATTTTCAATTTTATCCCTCTTCATTTTTTTTTTATCTTTCAAACTTGGTCCTCATTATTTTAATTGCTAATTTTTGCTTGGAATAATTTTTTAAATTGATTTTTGTTTTACGATTTCACCCTCCTTTGATTTTTTTTTCCTATCAAATTTAATCTTTATTCTTTTGATTGTCAATTTTTTTGCTTTGACAAGATTTTATTTGAAAACATTTTTTAGATTGATTTTACTTTACGATTTCACCCTCCTTTTGTTTCTTTCTTGTCAAATTTAATCAATATTCTTTTAATTGTCAATGTTTTTGTTTTGACAAGTTTCAAAAATTGATATTTTTAAATTGGTTCATAATGAACTTCTTAATTAGAATTGGACCCAGAGTTTTACGAGTTATGAGCTTTTAAGATTTCACTAGGTTTGGGATGTTTATCTGGATTTATTTGGTTTTTTTCCCTTCGTCTAAGCTAATCTTTTTCATGCTTCATCCTTTAGTGTTTTGCTCTTTTTTTATCTTTTGTTTTTTTTTTTTAATATTAAGTTTTTATTGAATTTTATTATTTAATATTAAATTGTTTGTGATTTTTATAAATTTATAATCCAAGTTGCAGGTTTAATGATCTAACAAGATCAACTTGACTTATTTCTTAATTTTTTTTTACCTATCTAATTAAAAAGTCACGTCTTTAGAATTTTTAAGTTTAAAATGTTGTATTTAATTTAACAATAATACAAAAAAAATTCTAAATTCCAAGCAATAGCACAGGCAATAAGATGGTTATAACTAATTATTATGATGGTGCCACCAAGAAAGAACCCTCTCATTCCTCAATTATGTGCCTAATTTGCGAGGGAAGTGTTTAGCAAGACTAGAAGGGCACAAAAAGGGGCAGAAGGTTTCCGATAGACGACCACCACGATCCTTTGGAAGATGCAAGATGATATGAACATAGGGAATATATTTCTTCTGTGCCTATTTGTGGTTTCTAGCTGTATTTTTTATTTCTTTCCATTTAAGGTTCAAACGATATTACAATCCTACTTCAGGCGTCAGTGCTCATCCACCGGAAAGAGATATTCCGATTAGATACCAGACATTACTAGAAGAAGAATGCACAGCCATTTTTTAAAGCTTTTAGTATACGTATACGAAGATCAAAATGTAAACGAAGATCCTTTAAAAAACAGGAACAGACTGGTTCCAACCCAGAATAAATTATCATTGTATCGCATGTTCAAAATTATAAAGTATAAGGAAATCATGCAGGTAACATTAAATAAACTGAGAATCAGAATTTATGCTCATGGGATTCTTTGCCAATTTATAATTCAAAACCTTGCAGCTTGCTGAATATGCTACCAGAGGCCTCATCCCAAGATTTCAAAAAACAAATCCTTACATTAAACTTGACAATAACATGGAGAAGGAGTTGGAATACAAACGGTCAGTAACTTTCCTTGCCAGGATGATGAAATCCACCAACTTGCCCAAGGAATGGATAATTGATCCCCCACTAGATATAGAACTTGCTAACGTTTCTTCAGTGAATTCATCCTGTCTCTTAAATAATAAAGCTTGGCCCTCCTCGCTCTCTTCTTGTCATCGAGCATCGCTATCTCCTTTATGTTAGGTACTCGCCTGTACCTGTCATTCATCACCCACTTACTTGTTCATAATGTAGAAATGAAGAGAATCCACCATCAATATAAAAAGTAATGATAAGTGTCACCTCTTTGCTAGGAAAAAAAAAAAAAGTCTACTAGAAAACCTTTACTTAAAAGGGGACTAAACACAAAATAGACCAAGACAAGAAACATAAATCTGGAATTTCAAATGGAGAAGAGTAGTCAATTAGCATATTATCATGTCTGCACAACAGCTCATTCTATCACAGCAGATTACAATCAGAAATTAGAGCAAAATACAAGTTATTGTTAGATTTAACACAAGATATATAAAGTCACTATTGTTCATCTAGTGGTCAGTTTATTGATATTGAATTAACAAAGAGGAGAAGCCAAAGAGTCTAAACTCAGAGATTTTTGTTTAGTTGTTGTTCTTCAAAGATAAATATGCACCTTGGTAGGATGATGAGAAAATTCAGATGCATATGAAGGGATAAGAACATTTAACTGGGTGCCTTCTAATAAATGTACTGCGTTTAAGTTGAAACAGGTAATCCTATCAACAACTTCACACATGCATGCATGCATACAAACACACACAAAAAAATAATACATGTACAGATAAATTATATTTTAACAATGCACATAAATAACATGGATCCAACTCCATATAGCTAGGTTAGGGTATATAAGATTCAAGATGCAGATGGGATGTCATATTTTCAACTCGAGAAATTTGAAAAATAAATAAAAATAAAAAAAATAAAGAATTATAGTTAAAGAAACAAAGCAGGAGGATCTGTAAGTATCAATATCATCCAGTCAAAGTATATCAGTAAAAGATGTGCCTTATTCAAACTTCTGATACACAGAGACCTGGCATATCTCTGCTGAGGGGGTTGTAAATCATACTTTGGCATCAACGACTTGCCAAATGTGCCCCAGATACCCAAGGGCCTCACAAAAGGGTATAAGATGACTCATTATTTAAGCATCACAACCAGGTAAGTCTCCCTGACACTTCTATAATTTGAGAAGATAAGGGCAACACCATCTCCTATTTTACCAAGTTCCTGAACTGGATAATACAGAAGGATGAGGTTTTATTCTCTATCCCACAGGGAAATGCTAGTTTCTAATCTCAGTTTAAATAAACAGTGTGACAAGGTATATATAGCTTTAACTTCTGATCTAGTTAACAGAAACCTTGCCATGTACATCCAAATTGTTACCACAATTTCTTTTCTCCCATAATCAATCTACAATATGGACAAAAAGGAAAAAGAAAATGAAGGAGCGTTCACTATAACTTCAACATATCTAAGTGAAGGATGGAACTTTTATGTTCTTCAGAAAATATATAGAACTTTATTTAACTTCATTGATATTCAAACACATAACGTGTCTGCATGCGAAAGAGAAACAGATCAATATATACATGCATATGCATAGCTGCATTATGTGCCTGGCAGTTTTATCGAGTCTCTTGAATTTGATGCGCGAAGGAATATCAACAGTAGGCGCTGACAAACCTTCCGAAGAATTTTCTGCCAATGTTGTCAAGCTCTTCCTACGAGGTGGGAAATTCTTCGCTCCTTTTTCTGCCCAATCAGACAAATTCAACCACTCAAATTCGGCCATCCCCACTCAATTTCACCATATTTTGGCTGCCACAACCAATTAAGAAGAAATTAATTAAAAAAAATAATAAACACGAAAATTGAATGGAAAAGGAGGAGGAAGATACAGCCAAGTGGTGAAATGAGCGAAAAGGTAGAGTGTTTGAAGAATCAGAGTTGAAAAGGCTTAATCCATGAATTTTAGTAGGTAAATAAGCTAAAGTGGATTTGAAATGAGATGTGTTTAGGTTTAGTCTTCGAATTAAACTTCCGTACAGAGATTGCATTGCTTCCACTTAGACCGATCGACCCTGTTTGGTCGCTGAGAAACTGAAACAAAATGATTTCTCATCATCGAAGACCCTGCTTTTCTCACTTTCCATGATGGGTTTGGCGGTTTATGTACTTGGACTGACCAAAATGCCCCCTCTGAATTTTCGGAAGACCTGTCGTTTTGAAGGGGTCATTTATGTTTCTTTTTTTTTAAAAAAAAAAAAAAAACACTAAAACACAAAGGAGAGGGGAATGAGCTCCGATCTTGGAAGAGTAGCAATCTAGCACACAAGGTGAGTCGCCTACCCTTCCGACAAACTTCTTAGTTTTTGTTTGTTTTTATAGAACCGCATTTTTTCATATTTAAGCATATATGGAGGGATCTCCATCCCACTTATTTTAAATATTATAGAAGTCACGTCGGTACGCTTCATCGCGTGCTATATTGTTTTTTAATAAAAAATTATTTATACAATTTTTTTCAATGTATTTTTTATAAAATCAAAAAACTTAACCATATATATTTAAATAAATAAATAACTATGTGTGTTAATAAATAAAAAAATAATTATAAATGCTAATTAAAAATAAAATTGAAAAAATTAAAAGACAGAGATAGATCAAGATATTTCATCTTACAATACGTGATATTTACCCGATTGTGTTTGCTAAATTTATTTATTAAAATAAATTTTTATTTAATCAAACAATAATGGAAATAGACATTCACATTAAATTAATTAAGTAAACAAAAGGGAAAAAAAATATCATGCAAGGCTGAACATATTATAAGTATTATCTGAAAATAAAAAAAATATTAATTAAAAAAATAAATTTTACCTATATGAAAATATTATAAAAATATAGATGAATAAGAAAAATCTCTTTAAAAACTAAATACATACAGAATAAATAAATAAAACTATCATTGAAAAGAAGCTTTACAAACAAAATAAAAGAGAGAAGTGATATTAATTTAAATATAAATAATTATTTTTGAAAAGAAAACATATAAAAATGCATTAATCTAAAAAAATAAAAAACAAAAAAAACAAAAGTTCAGGTGCAGTTAGACCTGGCAAGTCAGGCTAGCTTGTCTGATCTCTTTTGTTATGGCTCACGTGTTTGGGTCTTTTTTTTTTCTTTTGCATCTAAACAAACAACATGTTTTTCGGTTTCTGCCCTAATTTTTTTTTTAAAAAATTGAATCGGACAACGCGTCGCCTACTAAGGCGAACAATGCATCATCTGATTTTAGTCAAATTCTAGCCACCATGGTGGCCAGAAAAACAAGGCTTAAGGTTTTTAACCCGAAAAACTATTTTTCAACTCGTTATGACCCAGAATACCTAGATAACACTTTAGTAACCGTGATAAATCTATTTATGGCATCAAAAAACCCAAAACACCATCTAAAAACCTAAAATTAATCCAAAACAAAAAATCTTCTCGAACTCATATACGTTTTTCATGATCTTTAAAGGTAAAAAAACACCTAATATGAACTTCACTCATCAAATGAAATAATTTGACACAAACATTGACCATTTTGGTGGCCTAATATTTCTCTCTCTACCACTAGAATTCGGCGACCTCTTTTTTTCCTCTCTCAAACAAGGAATTAGAAAAAATGAATTTTTTTACCAAAATTGAATTGAAAAAAATATTGAGATACCAAATATGTATAATTTTTAAAGTATAATGACTAAATTAAACTTTTTATGTGAACTTTAAAATCATCACCGATTTGCGCTACCTTTTCTACTCTGGTTTTCTATCTTTTAATTTTATGTTTCGTTAAAGAATTTGATTCAAATTTTCTTGAATTTAGCCCTAAAAGGATGCAATTGCAAAAAAAATAATAAAATTGATGACTAAATTGAAAAAAAATAAGAACAATATGTCTACAGTGAGATGTGAGTGGGTGCACAATATCAGCTTAACAGTACTCATCCCATGCATTCTAGTTTTATTAGTTAATTTTATAAATAAGACTTCATTATTAATAATAAAAAGTTATATAAATATGTCATTTCTAGAATAAGTTAGTAATGACACTTGAACCCAAATTTTTTTTTATTAAAGGAGTCTTCCCTAAACTAGTTATTTTATAGAAAAAAAGTCTCTTTGAGTGTGACTAAGGAAATAATATTTTGGGAGTAGATAAAAATAATTTTAAATGAAATATCATATTTCATTAATACTAAAAGACTTACAAATGCATCAATATTTTCACATTACATATGTATAAAAGATAAAACTCAACTTAAATCTTACTTTTTAAAAAGGACTTTGACAAAAGCAACAATGAAAACTAGCCTTCTAAATAACAACCAATATTTTTATTTATTTGAAACTCTGAAACTCATATTGTCTTTTATATAAAATTTATAGCCTCTTTAGCATATAAATAAGTTGAAGTCACCATAAATCAATACGGAATATATTACACTATCAAGCCTATTAAAGATCATATCCATTAACGATAACTTGAATACAAAACCAACACCAATATCCAAAAATTGCTAACTTCTTTGCTTGTATGTTTAATTTTTTTTATTTGAACTATTGAGTTCCAATGCCATCAGTTTTCCAAAATAAGTTTTTTATACTTCATCTACTTGTTCATCAAAGTTTTATGGGATATTTAAAAGTTATAAAATGTCTTTACACAAATACATGGATGCATTTCATTATTGTTATTGATGTTTTTTTTTTATGTTTCTCTTTAAAATGTCATGCTTTTATAGATTTGGTGGTTTAATGGTGCTCTAACCTTACTTTCTTGAGTTGCATTCCTAGTATGTTGAATTGTCTATCTCCTGTAAAAAAAACATCTCACCTAAAAAATTAAACTATTAGATAATGCTCCAAGATATAATTTATATTATTATCTAATACATCATCTTCAAGTAAAAACTCTTTCAGCTTGAAACTTGCATAAACTCACACTACCTCGTGCTTAATTTTTATAAATAGAATGAGGGTGGTGAGATTTGAACTCGTGACCACTCAGTCAATAAGGCTATAATATATAATTTATATTATTATCTAATACATCATCTTCAAGTAAAAGCTCTTTCAGCTTGAAACTTGCATAAACTCACACTACCTCGTGCTTAATTTTTATAAATAGAATGAGGGTGGTGAGATTTGAACTCGTGACCACTCAGTCAATAAGGTTATAATATTATGTCAAAGAACCATCTCACCCAAAAGTTTAAGCTCTTAGATGAGCCCCCAAGATATGATTTATATTATTCTCTAACATCTCTATATGCAAACATATTTTTATTTTCTTATTTGATTAAACACAAACATTTAAATATTTGTAAAAATAATATTCTTTTATCCTAGATACCTGTTTATTAATTCCTGATTATATGTTATTGTCACTTATATACATATAACAAGTACTCCAAAGATCTTGAACCAAGTTTCTTTTATTTTTCTTGATCCTCTTTTTGCTATCCTTTTTTCCTCAACACTATCACGCTAGATAGTTCAATATAAAAAACAAAGAGTTTGCATGTGATGTATCTTACCATAAGTAATATATTGTTAATTGATGGTTATCTTTTGATTGTATAACCAACATTTTATTCTTGATCTTTAAATATTATTTTTTTAGATTTCCTAAATATCCTAATATTATATGACAACTCTTTTTTTTCCTTTTTAAAAGCATTTAGAAATGCAGGCCAACCCGCATTTCCAAAAAAATCAAAAAATATTTTTGCTAAAAATTAATTTTTTATATATTTTGTATCGTTTTGATATGCTGATCTCAAAAATGATTTTTTAAAAAATAAAAAAAACATCATTTTGATGCATTTCGAAATGAAAAGCACTTTGAAAAGCAACCACAACCACACTCCTAAACAGACCCTTTGTCTAATATCCCTTTGCCTTAATTACATGAAATTAAGAAATTTTATAATGTTTAAGTTGTAACTAATGTCATCCTATTAGTTACTCAATGAGATGAAATAGATAGATACAAATAGGAGAGAGAAAAACTAGGTGAAAATATTCTTATTATTTTTTAAAAGTCATGGATTTTATTCTTTCTCTCACTTGTATTTGTTTCCTTTTTTAAATGAATCTCATTGAGTAACTAATAGAATCACCAATTATAGCTTCAACACCATAAAGTCTTCTCGTGAAGTCTTATTAGTAAATAATAGATGGTTGTTATAGATTTAAAGTTATTATAAGACATCATTTTATATTGTTATGAAAAAAAAATACAAACAACTTATATTTACATATTAAGTTACAAAAAACAAATCAATTCTAACAGAAATAATAGTAATTTGAAGTCATAAAAGAAAAATCTCGATAGATGAAAAGGTTGATGCAAACTTTTTTTTGTTTTAATGGTAAGGTTGATGTCAAACTTAACATTCTATTACAATGAGAAAATAGTAATAAAAAATTTTATGGTGTCAAAATATATTACAAAGACTAACATTGAAGGTTTACTGTATAAAAGAATATATAGCTTCTACAACCTTTTTTTTTTACTTGTATTTGAGAGACTAGTTGTCCTCCATTATAATGTGTTGATTAACTTTTATAAGATGATTTAATCAAGAAAATGATAACGTCAAAATAAAAAGTACTTAAAAAATTAAATTAATATGACTATATATTAAGGTTTCATGATTAAAATACCAAGGAATCGGTTTGACCAACAATGTATGAAAACAAAGTTATTTTTCCAAACTATAATGAATACATTGCCTTTTAGCTAGTGAGCTAGCAATAACATCTTAGTATGACAAAAAAGAATCACCAAGACAATAACCTATTCTCACACATCTATATATAACTCACCTACTGAATCTTATAATCAGTTAAAGTAGTGATTGATGCATGTGTTTATTTAGTATTGTGGTGCTAAATGTTTTTTAAAAAGTATTTTTTTAATTGAAAATATATTAAAATAATATTTTTCCATATTGTTTTTTTATTTTTGATATCCACACATCAAAATCATTAAAAAACATATAAAAATATCAATTTAATACTTTTATAATGAAAAAACACTTTGAAAAACAAGTTATAACACAAAAACAAACACTCACTTAGAATCAAGATATGAAACTGAAATTAAGATAAGGTGTGATTAGATTTCAGCTTAATTAGAATAGCAATGAGTCTTTGATTATCCAAATACATAAGAAAGTTCCTTGCATTCATTAAAAAGAAAACAAATGCCTTCTAACTTTTAAACTAGTACATTAATGTGATTTTTATTTAATTCTAAGAGATTGATCATATAAGATGTTTGATTTTAAAAAAAACTTAAATCTTGGAGTTAATATTTTTTTAAAAAACTCATTTAATTTTTTTAATGTATCTAACTGATGTTAAAGGTATATTTTTAAAATTTTATGAAAAAAACTTAATATTGGCTCAACTTTATCTTAATTTTGTTGAGTAAGCAACTCTAATATTTTTCACTTTAAACTGGCCAAAATATTCAAATTTATTTTCATAAAGGATTAGACTTAATAACTAAGGAGTCTATGACTAACCAATATTGCACACTACCGTTTAGTTATTGTAATTTTCACATGTATAGGTCTAACTGGGGCATTGTTCCTGGTATAATAGACATTATAGAGGCTTATAAAGGTCCATTTACATCTATGGCTCCATGAGTCTATGTATTTATATAGATATAGATATTGTTCATTGATTAACAAAAATATACAGAAGCTCTATTTTCCCATGTCATTCTATGATTTTATTTATTTTTGTGTATATCATCGCCACTCCCTTTGATTGCATCCACTAATCCAAAACTTAATTTGAAAACTATAATACAACTTGAATGTTTTCGGGATGCTCCTAATAACCAACAAATAAAAAATACCTTTTCTTGTATGGATCATATTTCAATTGGAACTTCACGAGTAAATCTACCAACAAGTCTTGTTTAATTAGAAAACACTTTTTAGTTTAAAATGATTTTGGTTATTAACAAAACCTAATTAGCATTGGAAAAACATTATAGACATAAGCCCATTTGCATTGTTCACCAGAATAGTGTAATGAAATCTTTGCTAATCAAACCAAAAAATATTGAACTTGCTATTAGATGTAATGAGATCTTTTTATAAGGTGTATTAATCATTACCAAATTGATTGAGGATAAATAAGTTTTTTCTCATTTCAAAAGCAAAGTGAAACAGTCAAAATGCATTTAAAAGCCAAAATTTGAAAATGAGCTTCCAAGGGATTTTTTTGTATTTTCACAATGGTTTTTCTTGTTATTATTAGGTCAACTGAAAGGCAATTTGATATTTTCATAAATATAGAAAATATAAAAAATTAAAGCACAACAAAACAACCAAAATGTGTTTGGAGAAAAATATTAAAATTGGCCTCAACAGGCTATTTTGTATTTTCATAATGATTTTTCCATTATCATCAGGTCAAATGAGAGGAAACTTGATATTTGCATAAATATATAAAATACTAATAAAAAAGTGGCTAAAGCGTGTGGGAGGTGCCTCTAGATAGAAAAAAATACCTCCTTCATTGTGTCATTGGAAACAAAGTTATGTCCTTTTCCTTTTAAGACAACGTATGTGGTCAATGTTGGCACAGTTTGTCATCGACGATGCTCTCTTCTCCCCTCCTTCTTTTCTCTCTTCTCCACTCGAACTTCATGTCGGCAATGCAAAATTTCAGAGTTGTCATATGATTTATAGGGGTTTACACTTCAATTTTTATTCTTTTGATATCTAATTTTTGTGTTTTTTTCCTTTTGTAAAACTTTGATTATTTTTTAATTTCATCATTCAATCCCAATTTATGATATGTTTTTTTTTTCAATTTGGTTTTCAGTCTTTTGATTGTTTTTTTTTTCTTTTTTTAGCCTTTTGTTAAATTAATTTTTCTTTTTAATTTCACATTTCAATAAAAAAAATTGTTCGTATTTCTTATTTCAATCTTGATTTTTATTCTTTTTATTATTTTATTGGGTTTTTTTATTAATTTATTTTCTTTTCAATTTCACTCTTATAAAATTTACTTTGTATTTCAATCTTAATCCTTATACTTTTAATTTCTATTTTTTGTTTTCTAATCCTTTTGTTTAATTGAATTTTTTTTCAATTTCATCATTTAATATTTGATTAATCGAGAATTAAGTTTCATGGTTTTTCCAGATAGAGTGCTTTCAGACTAATGACTCGGGTCACAGTTTTGAAAAGTTAACATAGGTTGACACTGGGTTTTTTTTTTATATATAAAAGGGTTTGTGACTTTCTTTATTTTCTTTTCTATCAGGTTATCCTAGTTTTATGATCTGAGTTGCGGATTTGGCTGGATAACCTGAGTTAGCTTCAACCCTGATTACTGTAGTTATAAATTTATCATGCTAACTCGAGTTAATTTGACCTGATTTTTTAGGTTTATTTTTACCAAACTTCATCATTATGCATTTAATAGGTTAAAAATTGAGATACATCATTTATCTTCTTTAAATATATATATATATATATATATATTCATATTGTCATGATTTTTTTAATTTCATTTATTTTCTATTATTATTTAATTTTTTATCATCTAATTAAAGCATATCTAAGTTATTTAATTCTATCGTACCTAATACCAATAACCCTAGTAAAATAAAATAAAATATCAAGCCTGCAGTGTAGCGTGGTTACTATTGTAATGGAATCTATTATGACAGGGATTTGACTAAGAATTAATAGATATGCAGTAACATTAAATGCACTTTAATTTCAAGGAGTCTTATACTATACTTCAAATGCATTAATTAACGTAATTATGTGATGATTGTTGATACCTTCCTCAGACTGGGTCAACCACTGACCACATCTAAGATTTCAAGCCATAAATTTCTGCTGTACTTTTTTTCCCCCTCGTCCCTCTCTGTCAAACTGCAAATACCAGGCTTGCTGGATCATAAAGACTGTAAAACCTCTCTGTCCTTAAACTCAAAATGGAGCTGGATCCGATCAGCAACAGCAACCGTAGATTTCATAGGCTTTTCAGCTACTACACCACCCAAGATTCCTTTTCCTACACCAAAAAAAATGCTGGAACTTAAGCAATTATCAAATGATAAAAAAATCCTGGAAGACCCACATCGGAAAGCCAACTTCTCGATGATTCAGTTTTCTAAAGTTTTGACTGGTCATCTCTTACCTCTTCCTATCTCATGTGCTGTCATGCTACTGAGGATTCTACACATGTACGGGTGTAAGTATTTTAAGCTTATGTATAGAAAAGCAAAAACACCTTGGATTCATTAAAGTTGTCTTGCTAGAGGGAAAAGATGAAGAAAAAAGGTCATGAAAACGAAGGAAACAAAAACTAGTTTATAAAAATAGAAAATCCAGGTAAGAGAACAACTGAGTGATCGAATATAAAAAGGGGTGTTCTTCACTCACTTTCACAGTCCACTCACCGCCATCTATTTGCCACTTAGATAGTATTTCTTTATTTCCATTAATGCTGCCAAGGAAACCTCTGGCACTATCTGTGCCTTGACACAATACATCTTGCAACCACTAAGATCTCTCTATCTACCTGCCTCTCTTTCCTTAATTATGCAAGCAAAATCAGTTGTTTTTTTTTTTCCAACTCTCTCTTTAATTCTCATCTTGTTGTCTCACTTCTATTTGCTGTTCACTTCCTGCAGCTCTAAACTAGGCTACACCCCCCACTTACTGTAGTTCATTGAAAGAGAGCAGATCGATTTTCAAGTTAATTGCAATGCAAGACCATCCAATTGGGATTCCTGCTTGCTTTACATCCGGTGAGAAGGTAGCTGATGATCCTGCCACAGTAACCAGGTCAGGGCAGAGTGTTTTCATGTCTGCTTATCGTACAAAGATTGCCGATCAGTGTCGTTTGATCACAATAACATGGTGCAAGAATCTGTTACTCCATGGTCTATCAGTATCAGTAGAAGGTCCTGAAGGAGAGAGTCAGTACACCTGCAAAGTGGAGCTGAAGCCTTGGTATTTTTGGAGGAAACAAGGCTCCAAACGGTTTGTAGTGGAGGGTAAAGCTGTGGATATCTTCTGGGACCTCAAGGCTGCTAAATTCAATGGTGAAACTGAGCCTAATTCTGAGTATTATGTCGCTGTTGTTTGCGACGAAGAGGTTGTGCTTCTTCTTGGTGATCTGAAGAAGGATGCTTACAGGAAAACTGGGTGTAGGCCTGCTCTTATTGATCCCATTTTGGTTTCAAGAAAGGAGCACATATTTGGCAAGAAGAAGTTCGCTACAAGAATCAAGTTCCATGAGAAAGGTCGGTTTCATGAGATCTCAATAGAGTGCAAGAACGGAAGTAATAGTGGCAATATTGTTAGTAATGGCAATTCTATTAATGGGGATGAACCAGAAATGGAGATAAGGATAGATGGGCATTTGGTCATTCATGTGAAGCATCTTCAATGGAAATTTAGAGGTAACGAGTATATTAACCTTCGTAAATTAAGAGTAGAGGTATACTGGGATGTCCATGACTGGCTATTTAGTCCTGGTTTAAGGCATGCTTTGTTTATCTTTAAGCCAATAATGTCTTGCACATCTCTATCATTACTATCAACTTCATCTTCATCACCTGCACTATCTTCATCGACATCTACACCATTGTCCTCCCAGACAGGAGGTTCTGGTTCACTAGAGGGGCTAAATGCAAGTGGTGGATCATCTGATTTTTGCTTGTTTCTCTATGCTTGGAAAGTTGAATGACAGTAGCGCCAATGCTCCATAGTCATCAACATCCAAAAGAATAAGGTTGTAAAAAGGAAAGGAAATATGGGGTCTCCATGGGATGGGCCAGCACCATGGGGTGGTGAGGATACAGATTGGGTTAAGAGAGTGACAGATGATTGGGTTGAGAAAGAAAATGGGATCCAAGAGAGACGCTGGGAGTTAGTTACAGCTGGGGATGAACAAGTGGGCATAATTGGACAAGACAGATTGTATCAGATAACATGGCCAATATTATTTCACATCTAGAGGCATCTTCCTGTTCACTTTTCTCCAAAATTATCTTTTCGTTTATCTCTCTTTCACTTGATCTGGTCTTGAAATATGAGAAGTTTGCTTTCCAATTATATGTAGTATGTGGAGTGCCTTAATTTTATATACAGGAAAAAAGCTATATGACGACATGTTTTCAGTAGGCTACTGAATGTCTGTATCCGGCAAAACAATGCAAATGCATGTGATGATGGGCATAGGGGAGGATATAGAGGGGCTATGGATGACGCAGAGCACATGCAAGTTTTTATGCATATGTAACCTTTTTCACTTGCTTTGTTTACTCCTCCCTTTTTCCCTTTTCATAAACTATTTCTGAGCAGTAGCTTGTCATTGTAGAATGATGCAGCAATAAACATAAATAATTACAGGATCATGTCTAAATTAAGGAGTAATAATAATAATAATAATAATAATAGTTGTATTTGTGCTGAAGAATATGGGCGACAAAATACTTGCTTTTGATGGACTAGCAAGTGGAAACAATTATTTGTAAACAACAAGATTGCCGCCATCAACAACGATTGCTACAATGAGATGATGTTGCCAATGGCTATTCAGTGCCTTCCATCATTATTCTTTCACACCAAAAAAACAAAAAATATATATATAATAAATTAGGCACAACAGATTTTTCTTTAGGGAAACTAGCTGTCCACTAAAAAAAATCTAATCTCGTCACAAATCAACGTTTTTATGATCTTTATTTACCAAAACCAAACCACTTTGCCAGGAAGAACTTGTTCTTTCCGCGAGAGGCATCAGGACTTGCTTCTGTCGGTGCTGCTGCAGGAGCTGCAAGGTCATTAAAAAGGTGCTAAACAGTAATATTAGAGTTTGAAGAATGAATACTGGTGGGATTAAAAAAAAAAGAAAAAGAATTAAAGCTTGGAGTTGGAGTTCGAAGCAACAGAGATTATCAGAAGGACTAAAATGGATTAAATATTACCTGCTTTTGTTGTATTGTTAGGCTTCCCATTCCTTACATTATTAGAATTTTTATCTGAATTCTGTGGGATGGCTTCATGTCGAGAGACAGGGGTTGGCCTGCTCTCTGTTCCTCTATGGTCCATATGTGCTCCATTATCACGACCACCTATATGTTCAGCTGCAAAAATAGAGAAACAAAGTATGAACTGCCTCTGTACGTTGACAGAAAAAGTGTAATAATTCGAAAAGGAAAGGACATGGATTCATGCACCACAATGATCAACTTCAATTCAATTCAAAGTACTTGCTAAGCATTTGTATAAAACTTGAAGTCCAGTGTCATCTGCATGGTGATTATCTAGAATTTTGTTTCGACTCTTGTTCTACATCAACAATCCTAAGAGACTTCCAGTAGATAAATACATTATGTAAAGGTAGCTGCTTACTCTCACTGGGGGGCTTTCCATAGTTGTGCCTTAGTGCTTCAATAAAGGAGCTGTCTCTTTGATCTTGCATCACTAATAGAGATCCCAAAAGAAAGGAAATAAACCATGAGACAAGAATAACTTGAAACTTATTTCCTGATGGTTTGAATACGTATGAAAAACCATACATTGATCAAAAAGGGCATTTCTATATTTTGGGGTTGAGCCAACTAGAAGCAACTGAACTGCCTCTGCATCTCTTGTCATAGAACAGGTAGCAGATGCATTCAAATTTTGTGTGTCTAACAGGATACCTGCAAGCTGTAGCAGAGGAAACTATTGAGATCTCAAACCAAGCAAAACAAGTGATTTTAACTGCGTTGTTATACTTGAGCTGTTAATACATAATTTAGTAATTTACCAAAAGCTTTTTCAGCACTGGAGTTTGAAGTAGATCATAGGCATCTTCACAGTAGTTATCGGTAAGAATAGTGCACTGTGATCCAACCTATGCAGAGAACCAGCAGCATTAAGTACAGATAATTAGTGATGACTTAAACCACTCATTAACACAGAAAATCAGAATAATTCCAACATCTTATACTCATCCTATCATATTGATTGTTGTGGACTGACCTCGCCGTTAGTTCTGAGGATATCTTGCCCAACAACAAGAATGTTTAATTTCCCTTCCATCATTAGACTCTCCAAATCCACCTGCACCAAATGGCAAGCACAAAGTGAGTAACTTCTATAACTATTTTCATTGCCAAATAATGGAAGCAAAATTATTAAGAAGAAAAAAGCTCCATTCCTGTACCTTCCCTTCTATCCAGGGTATTTGATTGTGTTGAAGGTACATTCAAAGGGTGCAATAGCATTTAGAAAATAGAAATTTTCTCATTACAGGGTACTGAATTCTTGTGATCTTGCATGAATTCTGAATTAGTCCATGGGTATGCACAACAAATCTCATTTCGTTCCAAGCAAATTCCAATCGTCATATTGTGAATAAAAACTAATTTAAGTGATGCTTGTGTATCAAAACAATGATCCAACATTCTTCGGAGAATGAAACTCAAATAGCATGGAATGAAAATTGTTGGAAGTACCTCGTCAGCGAAGAGCAATGAGGTAGCATCAAGGCCAACATGTTGGAATAACCAAGCAGCTTGTCTCTGCTTCCACATTCTCCCTCTCCTTGTATTCATCACAGGGAATACCACAGTTCCCTCTCTGTCACCATTTCCTTTATTCTTCGTCATTCTATTTGCCAACAACAACGCGTAGCATATAGCTGCTACCATTGAGCTAGTACCTGCATTTATTCACACAATATCAGTGACTCTGCTTTTAACAGTCAACATGAAAAGCCTAACTAATATGCACTTATATTATATTGAAAGCCTCTACAAATTCTTCATTCATTAAAATGTGCTTACTGTTTGAAGGACCAGAAAGGATGATTTTGGCCTTAGAATCAAGCTCCCTATTCAAGATCTTCTCAATCTTGGTTTTTTCCTCTTTAAGGAATCCATTAAGACTTAAATCTTCTTCTCCCTCTTCTTCCTTTTTGCACCCACTTACAATAGGCTTTGGTGCAACTTTCTCAATGGAACAAGTAGACTTTGATATAGACCTCCTGTGAGCCGACTCCATGAGATTCTTTGGTGGGGACAGCGGTTGAGTCTCTGGTTTGGAACATTTGTTTGATGACATTGATCTCCTTTGAGCTGACTCAATAAGATTCTTTGGTGGAGAAAGCAAATGAATGTCTTGTCGTAATAATGGAGCTGGCTTGAAAGTTCTACGTGAAGTGACTGGAATTCCCTGAGGGGTGGTCGCCGGGGGCTCAGTTTGGAACCGGGACTTTCGGTATGATGACTGCCGAGGTGGCAGATTCAGGGCCGGTGGATCCAAGAGTGGGGAGGAACGGTCGTTGGATTGGTGGGGGCTGCTGGGGTCTGGAACTGGGGCATTGAAATTAGAGGGTGGTTTGAGGATGTTAGAGAACCACCCTTGGAATTGTGATGCTGGGGATGGCTCTGCAGGAGTCTCGACTAATGGTTCTGATTTATTACGGCTATGTTTTGCTGATTTGGTTAGTATTTCTCCACTGAAAGCTTCCTTTGATCTGTGCCTGAAGAGACGAGAATAATTGTGTCACAGGAAATGTAACATTGCATTAGCATACCACAGTGCACTGAATTGCATTTCCTACATCTCGAAGCACATGAATTAAATGCAAATCATCTCTTACCTTCTAGCAGACCTGGAGAGTGGGTCCCTCCTATCAAGTATAGAGGCTGACGACAGCCTGGCAGGAACGGCTGCAAACCTTGGTGATCCAACTAGTCTAGAAGGGGATTCACACCTCGAAGGAGATGACGCCACCATACGTCTAGCTTCTTCTAGCCACTCCTGAGTTAACTTACTGCTGTTGCTCCTTGTACTGTCATCGAAACTTTCTTCTTCGTCTTCCGAATGGCCCCCAGTTAAGTCATAGGATCTCTTGTCATTGTCCACGGTCCCAAAGAACATGTCATTCATGAAATCTGTGAGGTCTGGTACATTTTTGGTTTTGTTTGGTCTCTGACTCTCAACAATTTTCTTTTGCAGGGTTATAGACCCTTTGCTTTCTCTCGAGGACTCCCTGCTAAATCTCCTATCCATCATCATCATGGCCGAGAGAGAGAGAGAGAGAGTGGTGCTTTGATTTTGATTCATATCACAAGAGTACGTTTGCACTGTCATGTATATCTGCACATCTACCTGGACAAATAATCCAATATTTGGGACATTGATAGTATCAATCAAAGGAAAGCTATATGGAAAGAATGTTAGCCGGCATTCCCTTTGCTTGTTTTTTTCGTTGCATGTATACACGTTGTTGAGGATGGAAAACGTTCTGGTAATTCTAAGCAAATCATGTTTTGTCTTTCCTGACGTCTGTTAGCTATATTTTCAATAAAATTGCAAGAATTAAAGCTTAATTGTACACTAAGCTGGCCAAGGAAAACTGGCATGGCTTCATATTGTCCATTTCCTAAATAAAGAAGCATCTATATCCTACCGAAGCAACAAATCATCATCTGTCGCCCAAAAAATGATCTGAACCTCGAAATTCTAGCTAAATCTACTTGAGATTCTTGGATTCAAAACTAGAAATTGGGTTGAGATCAGTAAGGAGAGATTTCAGAGGATGGGAGAACAATAACTTTATGATTAAGATGTAGAGCTTATTAAAATGAAAAATGAGACTGTGATTAGTGAAGTTAACCAAGTTTATGCATGCATTTTCTCTCGATGAGACAATGTTTATGCATATTAAATAACCCTCGAAGACAAGGATCATAAATTTATCAAAGCTCAGCTTCCAGGTCGATTCATGAAGTTCAAACCTACAGTACAGTATAAAGTATGTTCCTCGGAACGCGGAGTTATGATAAGAAAAGAAAAGGTATATGGTCTAATATATGTTTGACAAAACATTGGCGATCAACAGACTGATGAGGCTTAGAAGGTACATGCATTCATTAATTAAATAAGGTGTATAATAAGGATTAACACTAGCATGTATCACCGGTCTTGAACTTGCATCAGAGCTTGAAATATATCATCTTATTCTGGAGTCAGACTCTCTCCTGGTAGTGATTTTCCTTATAAAGCAGGTTGAGAAAACAGACAATAATTATACGTTGGTTGTGAGAGAGTCTACACTTTTGACTAGATATTGGAAGGTCAAGGTTCAACACACTTTCAACTCTACAGCAGACTGGTTGGCGAATTCGTTGGGTTATTTTTCAATGAAAAACTCGTTGTTTGTTATGTTAACGGGAGAAGAGTTCAATGATAGTTTTTTTTTTCTTTTAAACTTTCATGAGAAAAGAGATTGTGCTTGGTTTGGAGATTTTTTTTATTCGATTAATTATTATGTTTAGGGTATTTTTTTAGCGTTTTTGGATTATATGGAGAGGTTTTTATGATGTTTTAAAAGTATTTAAGGTATAAATAAATTGAAAATAGATTTTAATCAGAAAAATTCCTCCTATATTTTTTTTAACCATCACAATAATGGCTAGAATCTAGATTCTAGATTATAATCCAGTAGATGACGCATTATTTGACTTAACAAGCAATGTATTATATGTTTTTTTATTAAAAAAAAATAAGAGGTGAATGATTTGTTATTTTTCTTTAAAACAATAATAATGATGGGCTCATTTGCTCGGGTTTTTTTATTATTATTTTTAATTTCATTGATTAATGTTGAGTTTTTATTAAAAAAAATTTATCAATTTTCCCTTTAATATTTGATGATTTTGAAGTTTTTGTATTTTTTATGTATAATAAAATAAAATAAATAATTGAATCTACTAGAATTCAATACCCGGGTCATTTGTTTTGCTAGTGGACCAGAGTTAACTTGGGATGTCTTTTTTTTTTTTAATTTTTTTGAATTTATCAAATTAAAAATATTACATCGAGATAATTCTCACACAATTTAATTTAAAATATAAACTAGCTAAAAAATAGAGTTTGGAGTTTTCAAGCTTTACTAGCTATGTCAGGTCAATATCAAAAAGTATTCTACAATCTAAATATTATTTTTTTTATTCAAATTTTTTCTAAACCACACCAGAGTGCAGGAAATAACCTAGTGAGTACTAACCCACATCACCCCATGTAGTTAATTAAAAGTAGTTTAGTATCATTTATAGTTTTTCTTCCTTAATTTTGTTTTCAACTTGTTTCTGGAACAAAAGCAAAATCTTGATTGTCTTAAAAAAAAAACCCCCACAACCACTATCACCATTTTTGGACAATTAGTTGTTATTTCTTTATGTTGTTTAAAATAAATAAATAAACAATTTTTTATTTTATTTTGAATTAAAGAATACAGAAAACGGAAATGATATCAAAGAAATCTAAATTTAAAAGAAAATTAGATTTTTTTTTACTAAAATTTTGAAATTGGAATTGGAAAATTGCATACAACGGGTTTATATTTTTATTTTCAAAAACCCAATAAAAGAATCATCATGCTAAAAAATTAGATGATGGCATCGATTGTCATGAAAGGTACATATATTAGAAATAGTAATATATAAGAATTTATATATGGTCCACACGTACGTTAAATGGGAAAAAAGAAAAAAGAAAAGATATTGAATATATCTGTGTAATTGTGTACTTATCATCATCAATGGACACAAACTCACCACTTCTCAAAAGGATGGGAACTATTTATTTCTAATCCATAAAGAAATTAACAAATTTACCATTTATCAATATCTTATCTGTTCATGAGGCCATAATTCAGTCAAGAAAGAAGATAACAAGGTTTCATAGCAGAAAGCATAACGACACGAAAAAGCTTATCTACCAATTTTAGCAGCAATATTGTGAGGCTCTAGTTTAGCCAAGATAACATGGCCCGGAACAGTAAACCTTGTTGTAGAAGATACCATAGAGTATGAAGAAGAAGACAGAGCATGAAGAAGATGAATATCAGCGTGATCTTGAAATACTCAAGGCTGTGGCACAAGCATGGCATGGTCATTCTGGAAGTTCAAGGTCTACCAATGAATACGATGCATATCGCCAAAATTTTCAAAGCAAGCCTTCTCGGTTCAAGCTAGAAGCAGTGAACAAGTCATCAGCCAAGAGGGTTGAGAGTGTAAGTTGGGATTTCAAGCAATCACTGTGGGATTCCTATGAGATTGTGAATGTGTCCAAGAGGTTGGAGAGAGAGCTTGTTTTGGAAGATCCATTTAGTGGGCTAGATACTCAAAGAAGGGTGTATAGTAAGAAAAGAGAGAGTAAGAACAGTCTTAGAAAATTGTTTAATGTCATGTCTTCAAGGAGATTCAATGAGGCTGAAGTTCCTCGTGAAGATAACAATCAATTTTGATGTTGCATTTTTACTAGTCCTGTCTTGTTCTTGACTTCCAGCTTATGTTAGTTCTATCTCCAGGTTTTGCAGTACAGAATGCTAGCTAGTGCAATCTTCATTGAAAAAACCCGACATGAAAATTCAAGTTTTGTTTTGCAGGTTGTTTTCACACTTTAGCCTAATAGGAAAATTAAAACCAAATTATTATGTTGTGCTTTTAGTGACATGGATATGTCTTGCTACAAGTATTTGCTTTGTCATGAAACCACAACACAAACAACCTAAGACTTGTATTGGCAGACAATGTATTTTCAGTAATGCAAAACTCTTCTGTATTTTTTTACTAATCAACATATGTTCTCTTTTTCAGAGCTATTATTCATAACAGCAATTTGTAATGTAGAAGAGCATTGCTAGTTTAAAACCAGCAGATTTGTTATGATTTGTTTTTAATTATTTTCCTTGAGAGGGAGACTAGTACAAGCAAAAGATTAAATTGCATGATAGCAATCAATTTTGATCCTTGATTTGTCAACATCAGATGAGGAATATTGTAATAGAATTCAGGATTCTGTCAGTTTATTTGCACCAGATATTGGAAAGGGTGTGTTATTCTTTACTCAATTATTGTGGTCTGGTCCTGGTCATGGTAGATTCCCTGTAAAGAATTTCAACTGTTGACCACACAACGTCTCCAGAATTTGATTGCAGCTCTCCAGCAACCTGATGACTGTACTGAAATAAGGTAAGCTAACATGATCTCATCATGGTCCAACTATTGATTAATATGCCCGCTAAATTGGGAACAATGACCGAATCCCCACTTAATTCTAGGCCGGTGTCGACTGTATGATATTGTTGTCGTTGATTGATGGACATAGTTGCCACAAGAATTTCTTTGTAGTTCAGGTTTCTGCTGGAAAATACCAGGACTAATACCTCTATAAGCGCCGGTAGGACCTTAATCAAGTAGTATCTGCCATATTCAGTGCCAGTTCTAAAGACCGTCTCTCATCATCTGTTTCCAGCATAACCTCCAAAAGTTAATGATTTATTAATCAAATCTGCCAACTGAACATAAAACCAGTCAGGCAGTCAGAAACTTAGAGGTCATGAATTAGCTGCATCGAAAGACAGCTTATTTGATATGTTTGACAAGTCATTGGCAATGGTGACAGAAAGGACATTCACTGTATCAGGCAGTTGGCTTGAAGCAGCAGCAGCAGCAACAGTTTCCAGCAGTTCCTAGTTAAATGAGCTACCAAGCATTTCTACAGGCCTTGCATGATTATTTTGTTTTCACCGATATACACTTCAGATTTTTGTTTTTTTTAACATATTCTTAAACTATCTGCGTAAGCCTGGATACTTCAAAGGAAAGAAGGGAACATATAAAACATTAACGGGTTAAAGATGTTATATATCTGCTATATAATTGATTCTGGCAACATGTATCATGCATGTATTTCAGAGAACCTCAAGCATCGACAAACTGTGGGATTCAGAACTTGATGTAATAATAATAATAAGGCGAAGCATCGTTTGTAATTTACTCTAAAGTTTAGTTTCTGTAACACTCGTCACATTGACAATTTATTTGTTAAAGGCTCAATTGCAGCACAATATTGCAGCTTATGAAGCCCTGGATTCACAAATAAGCAGCGAGGAAAAGCTATATATTATACTATGTTGTCTTATTGCAATATAAAATAGTTAAATTATCTTGGCATGCTATATCCAAACAATCCTGAAAGAAGTTCTGCAGCCACAAGAAGACAGGCCTTTTTTATTTAAATAGCTGTGTTGGTTACAACACTGTAGCTGAGATATACTTTGCCTGTAATCTAAGCAGAACCGACATGCGCTCCTAGCCTATGGCAAATTGAAGGTCTTCCATTTGCACAGTTCAAAGCCCTTGTGTTTCTGCTGGATGAAGCCGTCAGCTTCATCATCAACAGTTTCTTCGATAACTTCTGATTTCTGATTCCCATTTTGTTCGATAATTTGCACTTGCTCCGTCACCTGAACCTTCTTGGGAGACTTGGTGGGATTCCTCTTGTTGATTACATAATCTTGGCGAGCCTCGATCATCTCTTCTTCTTAAATTACCTTGTTGTTGAAGGCCTTGCGCACGCTTGGGTACTGGGGAGCACCATGTAGAGCACTTGGTATCCTCGATAATTTTGAAATATAGGCATGATAATCATCGTACGTACGTGTATTTGGTATTGTGGTAGCTGTTGTAGTTGTGATTTGAAAAAAATTGCTTTATAAAAAGTACTTTTAATTAAGGTTGGTTTGAAAAAATAAGTGTTTGGTTAAAACCGTGATTGAAATTGAAATTGAACAAAAAGTAGTTTAATGTGTTTGGTTAAAAAAGTACAAAAATTAAACACATCGAAAAAAAATGTTCACGCTAACAGTGCAAGTGAATTACACTGTTTGCGTGCACAGTTCAAGTGAATTGCATTGTGCACGTAAACGCTGAAACTCAAAAAATAGTAGGGAACTACTTCGCTAAAATCACATGCAAAACGTGAATTATCATGACCATACTAAAATTAAATTGCACTTTTTATGTAACCAAATATAATATTTGTTGTGATTGCTTCAAATAGAGAAGCAACCACGCAAACAAACGACCCCGTAGTGTCCCAGCCATGCTGTTGCCTAGTTTGGTGAACAGTACCTTTATACATTTGTGCTGATTTGCGCAGTTTACAATAATCTAGTTATGAGAAGCTGCAAATTTATAGACCCAAATTTTAACTTTAATCTCTGAAGATGGTAACGTTGCATCTAATTCCTTTATCTCTTGTCAAATATCAAGTTATATCATCCACATTTTAGGAGGGATCGGGAATAAATGCCTGTAAAGTGAAACGCTGAGTGTATTATTTATTGATGAGGTTTTGCTTATTTTATGTTTTAAAAGTTTTAAAAAAAAATTTAATTTTTTTTATTTTTTCCTTACTTCAAATTAATATTTTTTATATTTTTAAATTATTTTGATACGCTAAAGTAACGGTAACCACACTCTCAAACATGAAACATTCATTTTAAATAGATTGATATTATAGATATCAACCCATCCAAAATTAGTAGGTATTTTTTAGACTCTATAAATAATAGATAGGGTGTATATATTGTTAAACCCAATTTGAAATTTGGCCAAATCTAATCTGAAATATATATTTAATTTGTAAAATATTTAATTTTTTTAATACAGTATGATTAAATTAAATTCTAGGAGTTCACGTCAGCTGAAAATTAAATTCCAAATTTCTGGCTCTTCCTGAGAAGATTATACCACAACTTTTGCCACTCTGTGAAGGTACCTGGAAAGGTGTTGTTTTCAATTGTCGTTTGTGCTATTAAGATTCTAGAGCTGTACAAGTTTTTTGGTTTGTGTATGCTGTATAGTTTGACTTTGGAAAGTTTTAAATAAAAAAAATATTATTAAATTATAAAAATTAATTTGATGTGATTCGATTAAGTTAATGAGTCTAAAAACAATTTAGATAACCAGTAAAAAAAACATTGTCTAACTTAAGATAAATATTCAATATAATATTTATTTTATAACTATTGAGATAATAATTTATTAGATTGATTTGAGTCAATCAAGATTAATCTTTTAGTCTGCATGTTGGATCATAAGATTATGATAACTCTATAAAAAAATAAATAGAAATAAATTCTCAAACCTAATTTTCAATAAACTCAATGTTAAAGGATAAAATTTTAAAAAAATAATTAAAAAATAGATAAAAAACAACTCGAGTCAACCCGAATTAACTTGACAAACTTGTGACTCTAGTAATGACACCAGAACAACCTAATAAAAAGCAAATTGAAATAAATTATGAAATTTAATTCTCAATCAACTCAGTGTTAAAAGATAAAATAAAAAAATTAATTAAAAAATAAAAAATAATAATTTAAATCAACTCAGATTTTTATTTCTATTTCGAAATATAAATATTATGGATAGAATTATAACTATATTAATAGATTTTCAATCCAAATTAAGTTGCGCTGCAAATCTTACCAATCAATCAAATTCAATCGCTAGTCAGGATTTGTAGCTTTTGTAGTTATTGACCAAACAAAATGAAAAAAAAAAATATTTCAGATTTTTAGATCAAACCTAGATCTTTGTTTAATGAATAAAAATGACTCTTCGGCGGGGGTAGAATATATATATGTATTTTATTTCTATTACTATGATATTCATAAATGAAGTAATTAATAAATAAATAAAATAAAATAGTCAAAGGTGGGGTTACCATTATCCTTTTTGCAGTGATGAACCTTGCATGTGTTCCTGAAAAAAAGAATTTGCCCACTTAGTGCCTATCCATTCCATACCCAAATGCAACTCAGAATGCCTTCCTTTCCTTCACAAGAGGGAAGATCTTACGAAATTTCAAATACATACTTGTCTTTAAGAATTGAACATAACAAACAACTTAATTAGCATAAAATTATCTTCGGTCCCTTCTCTTCTGGGCTAGGACTGGAAATCGACCAAAAACCTCAGACGAAGTAGCTTCCAAACCCTTAAGTCCATCAGCTATCAATATCTCATTCTTGAAAAAAAAAACCTCTTTGCCAAAGAAACACCACATGGAGAAAGGTTAATTCATCATACTCATGACCCGAATCATGAGATGAAGATAATCTTATAGAAAATAAACCAAAACAAATCATAAATTCTAATTCTTAATCAACTTAATATTGAAAAATAAAATTAAAAATAAAATCAATTAAAAAAAATTTAAGTTAACCTGGATTAACTTGACAAACCTTTGGGTCAATTTATGAAACCAGAATAACCCAATAAAAAAATTAAAATAAATTATAAAATTCAATTCTCAATCATCCTAGTATTAAAATATGAAATTGAAAAAACAATTACAAAAACAACACGGAAAAATTACTCGAGTCGATCTGGATTAATCCACCAAACATACAAGTCAAGTCATGCAACAGGAATAATCTCACAAAAAATAAATCAAAACAAATCATAAAAGTTAATTCTCAATCAACAAGTATAAAAAAATATCAATTAAAAAAACTTCAAATTAAACCATTAAACATATATTCATAAAAAGTTTTAAAATCAAACCCCCAATCGAAATTCAAAACCACCAAACCAATATAAAAAAACTAGTGGCCACCTCTCTCTCTCTCTCTCAGATTCCCGCCAAACCTAACTCCCTTACCCAGTCATTTCCAGAGAACTCAAACCTTACGAAAGTGTAAAGCAATCATAACGCCTAAACTAAGTACACACAACGCCCACCTCCTCAAAACCTAGAGAAGAGAAACCCTTTGACGGACTATGGCCTTTCCATTTTCGATAGAATCAATGATCCTCATCCCCATCTTGGTAAATGAACACAACCAGGCCATCAAAATATCAATTGCTTCTCTTTTCTTTTGCTTTTTCTTCATCAGTAGAATATCATTTTCAGAACAGGAAGCTTATATAAGGTCTCTTGCAGAAATTGCATTCTGGGCCTCACTGCTATGTTTTCTCCCCCATTTTGGTAAAAAGAAAATGTTGCCCATAAAGCAGAAAAACAGTTTTTAATTTTCTCAAGGTCATAACAGTCGACAAACATCGCAAAAATCTGTAAGCTCAGGCTTATATGAAAATTAAAATAAAAAAAGACCATAATCGGCATCTCAAGAATAAATAAATAAATAAATAACCCTTCCTTTATTTCATCCCCGTACATTAAAAACCTAACCTGGCAGATATTTCAAAAACCTTTTTTTGAGTGCAGTAACAGAAATCCTAGAAAAAGTACATGATGCTGGCAAAAATTATGCGGAAACATAAGAAACATGCCAAAAACGTTGTCGGATGATATAAGCATAACACAAATCTCTCATCCAGAAGGGCACAAGAATAACGAGAATGTAGACCAGGCACAAGTACACAGAAAAGCAGAAGGAACCATATTGATAAATTATTCATTCACAGTGCATCTGATATATATATAAAAACATATCCAGTCAGCATTTGGTTGGAGCACCAAACACGATAAATGCTCAAAGAATCCGTAGATCAACTTATTAAACCTTAGCAACCCTAGATTTATTTATAATACCCATTGACAACGTAAAGGAGGATTAAGATTCTAGAACTATGCCTTCTTTCCGGTGAGAATATCCATGACCACACCCTTGATACTCCCATTGTTTTTCTTCAGCAGCAGCTTGTTCATTTCCTTGTCACGGAAACCCTGCAACCACAACATACAATGTACATTCTGTAATCTTGTGTTGTGCATAAAACAACATAAACAAAAAACAATCCTAGTCTTGCTACAAAACGATCTAAAAATGAACTCCAGAGATGACTTACCATCTCTTGCAACTCCTCGAGAATGGGGTCCCAGTCAGAAACACCACAAAGATCATCCACTGACTGCTCCAGATCATACTCATTCCGCCTCAAGATCTCCTTATTCAAATCAACCTGCTTGAAGCCCATTTCCTTGAGTTCCTTTAGGAGGGTCTTCTCAACAGCATTTTCAACGATGACCTCTTCAGAGGAAGTTGAAGCATCCACAGCGGGAAGAACTTCGGTACTAGCAGGAACTGTTTCAGAAATGTCTATCATTGGATAAAGAACAGGAACAGATGAAGGCATGGCCTGGGGAGGAGCAGAGGCCGAAACACCATGGCCAATCAGTAAGGCATCATCTATAGGGAATTTTAGTTCTTGGCTCTTAGGCTGTTCGTCAACCATGGGGACATCTGGTTCTGAAAGCAAGGTATTGTTCTGAGGCTCCAGAAAACAGCCATCCACAGCAGGCTGGACATTCATATCTAAAACACCAGGGAATTTAGAACCACTGTAATTGGGAGACTCGTTCAAGTTCAGATATTTGAAGAATGGATCTTTCAGGGAAGCATCAACCTGCATGGAAAAATAAGGAATAACTACTGCGCACTTTCTGGTGTGTGTGTGCGTGTAATGAAAAGGTCAAAGTAAAAGCCAACGAAGGGAGCACCAAGAAAGCCAATACCTCAATAAGAACCCAAACACGCTGCCCGAATTTTCCACCTGATGGGTATGCCATCCTCCAATATGATATGTATCTACCAGGCAATGCAGGAGATACAAAATCAGCTGCAACATCAAGTTCACCATCAATAGGCACACCATGGACTGGAATCTGCATGGATCAATGAGACCACAAAATGAAGAAAGATCAGATGAATAGCTTAAAGCAAAGGCAATTGTTAAATGTCACTACAAACTGAAGAAGCCCACCTCTATCTCAACAGAATCAGTATTGAAGAACCTGTCTCCCCCAATCCACACAAGCCGCACTCCCTGAGGCCATGCGACACTCCCATTGTTGCGCATTCGCCAAATCTTGGTAAAAGGAGTAGATGGAGGCATCATGGTACCATCTGACACATTGACATCCAAAACAAAACGGCTGTCTAGCTTAGGTTGAGCTCCTTTTACTCCATATGAACCTTTAGAGAGAGGCTGTGGTATGGCCCAAGATTTCTGTGTCTTTTGGTAAAAAATAAAAAAAGACAAGTCAGCAATGAAAAAAAATAAAGCAAGATTTTATCAACAGAGAAAACTCGCATGTGATATTAAATATCAAGATAGGCACAAAGTCTGCATACAGGATCATTAAACCCCTTGAAAGACCACCGATTACGATAAGGCATCGGCCTATCCATCTTGATGTAATCAGCTTCATTACCCATTTCAGCGAAGCAGATGCTGCAGACGTCATAATCCTCTTTACTGCTAGAAAGAAAAAAGAGCAGCGAGGTAATTACTAAATAAATATGAGAAAATAGCATCGATTCAACAGCCATTATCTTTATAAGCATAGGCACAACATCAAAGCTTTAAGTGTATATCTTACACTTTGGACTTGTACCGAGGCCCAGTAATTGGATGAACACCACAACCATCACATTGAACACCCCTATGAAACATGCCAACCATGGGATTATTAAGAGAATTGTTTCTCTTAATTACATGACCTTTGAGAGTGCGTGAAGCTGAGTCATTTGCCACTGGCATTCCACTAAATGGACAATCAGTCTGTAAAGGAAAGCCATGATTCACAGGAATGCTGGGGAAACCAAACCAGCCAGGCTTCCCAGTTGGAAGACCAGTATTCTGTTTCTTGGCTTCCTTCCAATCATCACTAGCAGGAATGAAGGATGCAAGGGGTGTATAATGCACAAATGAATTGGAAATTTGAGGGTTAGGATTCAGATTAACAGGAGAAGGGACAGCTGTGTGTGGTGACATCGCAGTCTTAGTACCATTTTCAAACCTCTCCTCCTGGCTAGTTTTGAGAGGTGAGTTTAAATTCGGCAAGTCTTCTTTCAAGCCACCATCCTTGGAAGCATTTAGAACTGTAGGAGCTGTAGCTCCAGTTTGGGGGCCTATACCATCATGAGACTGGGAGGTTGGATTCAGGTGGGATTGCCCCATTTTTGAAAAGCAGTCAACAAGCTCAGTGAGCACTGCATTAGAAGCCACAGCTTTTGAAGTCAGGTCGAGAGATATCTTTGAGAGTACTTCACGTAAGGGCTCTGGCACAGATTTCAAAACTTCAGCAACACCATTGTTGAGGCATGGTAATGGACTCTGGACCCTGGGGGACCTCATAGGGGTAGAACTACCACTGGATCTAGCATTAGATTTACCAGACTTATCATTATTAAGCTGTACATCAATCCTCAAAAACTTCAGGTTCTGCCTCATCACATCACGCAGATCATCATCATCAGCAAGAGTAACCACATCCCCATCTTCATCAATATAGGTCAGAGTGAGATCAGCATCTGGAGGAAAATTAAAAAGACCGAAGATCTTTTCCCTCAGTGCAATCATGTCAAGATCGAGTTGCTCATTCTCCTTTACATGAGCATTAAAACGCCTAAGTGTATCACTATATTTAACCTGTATCCACATGAGCAAATATAAATAAATAAATAAATAAAAGCAGAGGCAATTGGAATATAAAGAACATAAAGAAATTCAAATTAACATACAATTCCATTTGTTGTCAAAACATTTTCTAAACTCAAACCACAACATATTCTCACCCTGTTTCTACATAACCCTACTCAAATCCTTTGCAAGGATAAGATAAAAAAACAAAATTGTGCAGTAAATTGGTCCAGAGATCCTTTAAAGCATCAAAGAAGAAATCTCACCAGCTTTGAGACCAACAAAAACTGCATAATATAAAAACAATTTTGAAAAAAGAAGGCAAAACCCTAAATAAAACCAAATCCAAAAAAGAATCTTTTTTCAGCCGAGGTCAGAGTTCAAACTATTAAAACAACATTCTAAAATAAGCCCATCAGATTTAAGCACCTCATTACACACCCTAATCTAAAGAAAAACAAATCATAATACGAAAGACCCAGATCAAACCCTACTCTATAACAAAGGAGAAAATAATAAATGAAAAACAAAAAAAAAAATTTCTCATATTTGACTCAACAAACAAAAAAAACAACACTTGATCAAAGAGCAAACACACAATAAACAAAGCACAAAGAGATCAAACACATCATTGAAGCAATACATGGCTGTATCTAAAACCAAATTGTTCAAAACACAAAACCCCAATTTCCAAAATTTACATATTTTATTCACAAAAAACACAAAAGCAAATAAGAGAAAACGTTAAAGAACAAACCTTGATCACCATAGTAGAATCCATCGCGTTCCAGTAAGCCGCGCAATAAAAGAAAACCTTAAAAAACCCAGAAAGGATTAGGGGACGAATGGTTCAAATTAAGAACAAAAATCGGAAAGAGAAGAGAGAATATGAAGAATCAATCACTTACCAAGCGTACCTGTTAGCCGCTTTTACCGTCTAACTAAACTATAAAACTTGCTTTGATTTCCTCATGTCTCTCTCTCTCTATATATCTATATGTATTTATACTCTTTGTTTTGGCTTCTTGGATAAGTTCTATTTTTATTTTATTTTTTTATTGAAATAGAAAACCTATGGGATTAAGGAACTGAATTGGATGTGATTTAATACGACTGAGACTACTGTATGAATTTGTGAATTCATACGTGGGTTTATTTTATTGGTTGTTTAGTTGGTATAAGTCCTTGGTGGATAAGCTAAGACTTCAGTGGTAATGTGTGCAATTGGGGATAAGTGGAGACATGGAAGTTATCGCTTAATTAGGTACGCTATTAATTCTTCTCTCTACTAAAACAGCTGAATTGATTATCATCGCATCTTTTTTTTTAAGAAAAAAAAATCTACCTTCTAAATTTATTCATTTTTTTATTCTTATATGTTATATTCCAAAATTTATTTCTTTCAGTTTTATTCCATAATATTTTATTAATTTTAAATTCATCGTGACAACTCATTTCAATTTTTCTATAAAAATATTATAATCTAAAAAAAAATACTAGCATTTAATTCATGATTAATTTTTACATCTATTTTTATTATAATATTATTATGAAATAATAATTTAAGAAAACAAAGTAATTTAGTGAAGTTCATAATTTAAGTTTTAAATTTAATGAGTTAAGTTTTGAAGTCTTTATTAATTTAATATGTCATCGTTCTAATATTAAATAAAATATCTTTTTAATTTTTTTAAAATTAAATTATATTTATTTTTATCAATCATTCAAATTATTTTTTTAAATTCATTTAAAAAAAATAAGCCACCCTGGCATACTCAGCCACGAAATTAATACAAACTAATCCTCAAATTAATAGAAACTAATCCTCAGTCAAACTTTAATACAACATACCCATGAGCCGGTCAAGCATATCACCCTAGGACTAAAAGTAATTGTTGTTGTTGTCAAATAAAAAGGTAAGAGTGTTGAACTTGATTGTTGTTAAAATTCTATTAAATGATTATTGTTTCATGATATAAAAGATAAAGATAACAAATATATAAATATGTTTGGTTCAAAATATAAGAATTTAAAAATAAATTATATTTTGGTATAATTTTAGAGTGAATTTATCTATTTTTAAAATAAAAAATATAGTAGAGCTCATAATATTTATTATTTTATATTTCTAAAGTATTCTATTGAAGAACTTTTAGTTTTAAAATTGTTTAATTAAGATATATAACAATAAAAATGATTATAACCATAGTTTTAAAGTCCAATTTAAAGATTGATATGGAACAAGACCTGAGTCGTGTGTCGAGAAGGTAAACCCGAATTAACTCGAGTTTTTAAAGTTCAATTTAGAGATTGATTTGGAGCAAGACTTGAGCCACGTGTCGGGAAGGCAAACCCGAATTGACTCGAGTTAACGTAAGAATAAAAATGATTATTATTATAGTTTTAAAACTCAACTTAAGAGTTAATCCGGGGTAAGGTCCATGTCACGGGTTGAGAGGGTCGACAAGGGTTTTTTCGGGTCAATATAAAAATAAAAATGGTTATTATCATGGTATTAAAACCCGACTCGGAGGTCAACTTAGAACAAGACCCGAGTAAAGGGTCAAGAGGGTGAACGTATAGATATAAATGGTTATTATTATAGTTTTATAACCTAACTCGGGAATTAACTCTCGACTCGAAGGTTGACTTGGGGTGAAGCCCAAGTCACATGTTGGGAGGATTAACCCAGATTTATTTAGGTCATCATACGGATTAAAGTGATTATTATCATAGTTTTAAAACTCAACTTGAGAATCGATCAGGAATAAGGCGTGGATTACTAGTCAAGAGGATTAACCGCCCAAGTTGATTTAGATCAACATACAAATAAAAGTTATTATTATTATAATTTAAAATTAGATTCAGAAATCAATCTAGAACCAGATTTAGATCATAAGTTACGAGATTGAACCTTTTAACTAATGTTTTCTTTGAAAAAAAAAAGAACAAAACAGCCTCGGTTTTTTTTTTTCCTGTATGGGATTCCTAGATAGTTAAAACAACTAGAAGATTGATATTGACGAGATCTAATTAATGACTTGGGTGTTTGCTTCTAGTTGGGTTGGAGCTTAACTGGCCTTTCGTATTTCTTTTTGACGTATGTTTTTGTCACAATCATGGTAAAAGAAATGGCGAAACGAGGGAGGCTAAAGAAGTGAAAATTTCTTATCAATTTGTTTACTAGATCGAATCAACAATTGTTGAGACAAACCCTTTTAAAAAGATCTGCAATAAACATGTACGAACCCTTAATGCTGTTCAGTATATATATAGAAAAGAAAAGGAGAGAGAGACGAAATACAGTTTGAAAATAGCACTACAAAAAGACAGTGAGCACTACAAAAACACCAGAGGCCATAACAAGAAAGGAGAAAGATAATCACAGAGAAATATATTCTTTCAAATACTGCAGTTTCCCTTTACCTCCTGAGTTGCTTCTCGTTAATGGGTCTAAGCAGCCCCTCTAATCAAGTACATAACAACATCAGCAGTGATTTTCCTCCCTTGTTGAACAAGCACCCGGCGTCGCTTTCCCGAAAAAGCTAGAAGCACCAGCACCGTGATCCATGTCAACACCGTGGCACGGGCAGCAACAACAAGCAATGTTGATAATAATAAGACCCCGGAAACCAAGAAGGCCGACCCAAAGAAACCAGCCCAGTTGAGTCTGCTAGGGTTAGCAGTACAAGCGTAGAAGTAGCACACCACAGCACAGAAGGAAACCAAGAGAGCCAACATTAACAGGAACAACAACAACAACAACAACAACGTTGTTGTTTTGGAAGAAGAAGATGTTCTAGACAGCTTGGACATGTCTCTCATAAAAAAGAAAAAAACCTTAATGAGAAGCAAGAAGAAAGAAGAAGGGGCAGTTTCTTGGAGAATTATTTTTTCTTGATCAATTGATGGGAAAGTTGAAAGAAATTGGAAAGCATGTGAGCACATGGGGAGGTTGGTGGTGCCAGCCTTGCTCCTTTATTTATGGTGGTGTTGTTTCCGGTTCGGATTGTTGATTTGGGGGGCAATACTGGCTGTTGGATACTTTGTACAGGGAAATACTATCCTCACAGTGTTCCGACTACATAGGTGGTCTGTGCTAAACAGTAAGGTTAATTTTTTTCTAAAATAAAAAATTAATGTTCAGATAATACTAACATTTTTAAAGAAGTATAAAAAATCTGAAATTCAATCATTGGTTCAACTAGATTTAATAAGTTTGATTAATTTAATAATATAATTAAAAAAATATTAACAATAAATAAAGTAAATAGAACAAGAAAATTGATAATGCTTAATTGCAAAAAGTGATTGCTTGTGAATATTATGAAAATATAATTTTTAAATATTTTAAAAGATTTTCATAATCTTATTTGATAACAGAAAAAAAATTAAATGAGAATGAGATAATCATGAACAAAAATTTAATGTTCAATTCCAAGCAAACCAAATGTTGAAGATAATTTAAAAAAAAAATAAAAAAAGATCTAAGTCTACTCAAGTTAACCTGTCAAATTTGTGACTTGATCATGAGATCGAGATAACCTCGTGGAGAGAAAATTGAATATAATTATGAGGCTCAATTCTCAAACCAACCTAATGTTGAAGGGCAAAACTAAAAAAAAATCAACAAAAAAAAGACTTGAATCAATCTGGACTAACCTGTAAAGCTTGCGACTCAATATATTAGATCTAGATAACCTCATATAATGTTGAATGATGAAATTGAAACAGATCAATTTTAGTAAAGGAAAAAAAATTCAAAGTCAACTCAATCTAATCTTTCAAATTCATGATCCAGATTATAAGACTATGATTACTCCATAAAAGGCAAACCTGGAAAAACCATGAAGGCAAACTTCCAATTAACCAAAAAATAAGGGATGGAATTGAAAAACAATCAATAAAAAAAAAATCCAGAGCAAAATAAATAGCAATCAAAAGAATTAAGACCAAATTTGACATAAAAAATAAAATTAAATATTGAATGATGGAACTGAAAAACAAATTCAATTAAGAAAAAAAACAAATAATAAAAAAATAAGGATCAAATTTGACATAAAAAGAAAATAAAACTAAATATCAAAGGATGAAATGGAACAAAAAATAAATAAAAATAGGATTCAATACAAGATAAATAGCAATTAAAAAAATAAAAATCAAATCTGATACAAAATCAAAATGACATAACATCGTTCAATTTTGGCCAACTTGGCTCGAATCTTAAGGCGGGGAAAGAAAAAAAAGGGAAGAAAAGAAAAGAAAAAAAGTAATTGTCGTCGCACTGCCATTCATCTGCTTCCTTGCTTTAGCTTAAAAGGAAGACCAAATATCTCATGTGTCATCGTAATAGTGTGGACATAACCCACATGCTAGCGCATGTAATTTACGGTCTAGATAGTTTTAATATTTAAATAATATTTTATATTTTATAAAATATCAAATTGCCTTTTGATCAACTTGATTATAACTAAAAAACACATGGTGAAAATACAAAAAAGTTATTGGATATCAAAAAAAACATTTTGTTTTTAAGAGTAATTTAGTTATTTTAGTGTGCTTTTTAAAAAAATAAAAATTCAAAAAAACCTCTTGATACCAATAAAATAAAATTTTCTTTTAAAGATAATTTTATCATTTTATTATATTGTAAAAATATGAAAATATCATGTTGTCATTGAACAATCTGATAATGATTAATGAACCTTATGAAATAATCATATTACCCTCAATAGTCAGTCCAATTATTTTTATTAAGAAGGGTAAAATTATTATTATACTGTTTAAATCTATAGTGTTTTGTGCATGAGTCAACAGTGAAACATCTATTGTAGTTTATTTATTAGTTATTTGACCCATATTTTGTCATAGGACAAATAAAGTTTTTGGCAAAATACAAATAAATATGCAAGCTATTCAAATATTTTTTTTAAAATCTAATTATATATATATAAAAAAGTCTATGTATGCATTTATTTTAATACATTGAGAATTATATATGCCAGTAAATGAAAAAAAAAGTGCCAACGCGTCTATTCAACTCGTCTCGCTGTAGATTGAACAATTTTTTTTTCTAATGCAAAGGATTTAATGTGTAGGTGTTATTAATGTTTTTTTTTTGTTGACATCGAGCAAAAAATATAACTGTAAATCAGAAAGTCAATGTTTACTTATAATAATATAATCATATGCATTATTAAAAACATGTAAGATCTTAAGATAATTTTTAACATAGCTAAATAATAGAACAATATTATTGTTACAGTGAAATATCATTTTGTTAGTCTTTGTACAATAATTTAAAAAAAAAAGTGTAAAGAAAAAAATTTAAAAACAAATTACAAAAGATAAGAAAAAAAAATTGTATAAATAGGTCAAGTGTAGAGTGATAATTGGGTTTTATTCGAAAAATTAGTGTTTAACATTATTCAATGGCATTACATAAATTAGAAGGGGATCGTATAATGACGTAGCATTTGCAGAATTTGATCTCAGTCCCATTAATTTTGTTCCTGATGATATTTAACTTGATGTTGTTGCATGCTCAGGAAATCATGAAAACTACAGTCCTTGTCAGATGGATTTTGTACGTGATGAAATTGTAGATAATTTAATGGAATAATAAAAAAATATTTTATATAAAGTATTATTTATTTTATGATGTAATAGTAGTAGTTAAATCTACAATATTTAAATTAAAAACCATTAATATTAATATATATCTTTGTAGTTATTTTATAACCTCAATTTGAAAAGCATTCTTAACCAAACACATTAAACTATTTTTTGTTCAACTTCAATTTCAATCACAGTTTTAACCAAATATATATAAATATCAAACTAACCTCAACCAAAAGTACTTTTTATAAAACAACTTTTTTAAAACCACAACCACAAAAGCTACCACAATACCAAACACATTATTATGGCTTAATCCCAGAAGCTTTTATGTATTTTTAATTTTTTTTTAATTAAAGTTAAATCACTTAATTATCTATAGATTCAAAATTAACAAAACATGTTTTTTTTTTGGGTTAATGTTAAGTTAATTTAGGGGTGTTTTTGCATTTTAATAAATAAAAAAAATACAATTGCTGCTAGAGCCTAGAATTGACAAGCTAAGCCTGTACACCTAGGCTCTTAATTGTTTTTTATTTGGAACAAAATGAGGCGAATAACATGTTGTTCGTTCTAAAATAATTTTTTTAATAAAGTTAGGCGACAAGTCACTTGCTTTTCCCCATATTAGTGTTATTAATCCTAGCCTGGCCCGGCGGGTCGACCGGGGACCTCGTCGACCCAGTGGCTGGACCGGTCCAGGTTTACTAAAAGACCGGTTGGGGCAACAGCCCGGTCAAACCCGAGCGACCCGACGGGTCGACCCATGACTCAGGCGACCCGAGCGAACCCGGACGAGACCCTTTTTTTTTTCAAATGTAGGATTTGAAACCCATTAGTATATAACTATATATACTCTATGTTCCCAAGAAAAAAGTCATGTTTTTTCAATATGAGATTTGAAACCCTTTAGTATATATACTCTATGTTCTCAAGAAAAAAAATCATGTTTTTTCAATGTGGGATAAAAATCTTTTGGTTTAAATATTTCAACTTAAAAGGATAATATAGTATCTTTTCAATGTAAGATTTGAAGCCCTTTTGTATATATACTTTATATTTCCATGAAAAAAATTATGTTTTTTCAATGTGGGATTTGAAACCCATTAGTATACTCTATGTTCCCTTGAAAAAAAATCATGTTTTTTCAATATGGGATAAAAAACCTTTTGGTTTAAATACTTCAATTTAAAAGGATAACATAATATCTTCTCAATGTGAGATTTAAAGCCTTTCCGTATATATACTCTATGTTCCCATAAAAAAAGTTATGTTTTTTCAATGTAAAATTTGAAACCTATTAGTATAGATACTCTATGTTCCCAAGAAAGAAGTTATGTTTTTTCGATATGGGATAAAAAACTTTTTTGGTTTAAATACTTCAACTTAAAAGCTTAACATAATATCTTTTTAATATAAAATAAAAAACTTTTTAAAATATTCTTTTAAACTTCATTGTTTACAATATGTATAACCTATATTTACATGAATTTTTTCATATGAAATATTAAAACTTTAATTTTTTTTTTAATTTTTCCGGGTTGATCCAAGTTGACCCATGAAACTCAGGACCCAACCCCTTGGCCTGGTCAACCTCCAGGCCGGGTTTAATAACTATACCCCATATCATAGCCATAATAAAAGTCTCAATTATGGTCTCAAATAACAAAAAAAAAACAAAATAAAAACATCTCCAAGCTCAGATCTACCATTTTAAACGATGAAAAAGCTAAAAAAACATCTAGGCGAGGCTCCCCTTATCGAATAAAACTTATTGATATCAATATCAACATTTTTTATGGATTAAATCAATGTCGATCAATACTTTTTCTCTCATTAAAATCTGACAACTTTCTTTCTCCTCTCTCGAACCAGTAATTTATAAGTAAGAATAATGAAATTCTATAACACAATTCAAATTTTGAAATATTATGAGACCAAAAAGTTTTGATTTAAAACATAAAAGGACAAAAGTGAGTTTTCCCCCATTTTTTAAACAGGTACCTCCTTTTTCCTTGTTTTACACTTCGATCCCTCCTTAACAATTCTTGATAAATTGATCATTGATTTGGGTATAAAAAGATGTGATTAAAGAGAAATAAAGTTTAAGAACTAAATTGTAAAAAAAAAAAAATTCATTGTGGGTTGCTACCCATGCTTCAACTGCGTTGTAAACCTGCTTCTACCCACCTATCCTTGTTATAACGCAAACAACATGCATGTTGTTCATACAAACGTTCACAAACTTATAAATTCTTTCACACGACCTCCGGACCAGATACAGCTGACACCACCTTCGTTATCAAGAGTATTCCAGTAAATAATCTACACAATCGTATTGTTTACCAACACCTTAATTGTTTGATTTTCTGGACTTAATTTTATTGTTCTATTTTCACTGATCTATACAGGAATGATCTAGGCCTTGAGGGTTTTAAACCTGCATGAGGGTGGAGTCCTGCTCTCTGCCCGAGCTGTTTTTTAATGGCACAGTTGCTGGACCAGAGGTAGCACAAGTACTTGAAATTAGATGTAGCAAGATAAGAAGAGGAAGTTGGCTTGTGGTGTTGGCATTTAACACATTAATGGTAGAGTCAAATTATCATCAAAACTCCTGTGGATATCGCTCATGATGTGTTCTAAGCGAGTTAAAAGAGAGACAAGTGTGTCATTATCTTCCATTAGTGAAGTGGTGTTGATGGATGAAATGTCCACCCAAAAACTGCAAGTAATCCAAACCATCAAGTATGCCATCACAGACTAATCCAAACCATTAAAGTGTATGCTATCACACAAAAATCCAAACCATTAAGTTCACTTAATGGCCTACAATACTTCGCGTCTTTATACAGGAGGACCGTCATTTGTGCATTTCTTCACGCTAGTAGAGTTATCAGGAGAATACTAGAACTACCACTAAAGCTTATATGCATTTTCAAGAACGTTCTAAGATATTATGAGCAACTTCCAAACATTAATAGCAGCAGAAGGAACTGTTGTGAAATTCGATATGCAGGAGATGTTTTGATAACAAAGTAGCCAAGAATCTACCTGTTTATTGTCTGGCAAAACCAGAATAGGACTGTCTGGACGAAGAGCAAAATTTGCTGAACTTGCAGCTCTTTCTAGTTGGCATCGTTGCAGCTTCAAAAGAAACTGCAAGCAGAAGAAATCCATCTCATCAATCATATCAAATGTACATGCTATCAAGAAGAAATGGATCTTGAAATATCAGAGACTGGGAAGTCATAGCTGTTGATCAAGATAAGGATCTCTAGGAACTCTCGGACTTAAGAATCCTGAAACAGTAGCAGAAACACCAGCAGCATAAGTTTTCAACCATGAGGTGCTGAGCGTCAACCATCCAGTCTGTGCTTGTTCTTGTACTTCATGCATGCTCTTCCTTTCTTCCTCCACCAGTATGTCAATCCACCTCTTAGCCATAAAAATCTTCACAGCCTCGACCCCTTCCTTGATAACTTCTGGCGGTGGAATTACAAGGGGATTTTGGTCCAAGTTGAGCTTGGTCAAATTATCCAGCCGACCAAATGAATCAGGCAAGGCAGAAATCTGGTTGTTGCTGAGATCAAGTTCCTTGAGGTTTGTCAAATCACCAAAAGTTTCAGGGAGTTCTTTCAGGTCACTGAAATTACCGCTCAAATTGAGGATCTCAAGATTTGTCAATTTCCCAATAGCAAGGGGAAGGCCACGAAGCTCATTGAAATGAGCATCCAGGTGGCGCAGAGATCTCATCTCACCAATAGATGTGGGAAGAGAAAAAATCTTGTTCAGCTGGATCGAAAGCCTCTGAAGATTTGACATTTGTCCAATATTAGTCGGCAAGTATGTCAGGCAATTGAAGCTCACATCCAATTCCAGCAACGACCTGAACCATTGATGAATAAAGTCCACTGTACAGGATTTCTGGTCAAAGGACAAACTTGTAATGAATTAGAATTACCTGCAATGACAAATGGTGTCAGGCAAGACCTCTATCTTGTTGCTAGAGACATCCAGGATTTTCAAGTTCTGCAGTAATCCAATTGAATCTGGCAGTGCTTCTAAGAGATTTGAAGCAAGATTGAGCTCCTCAAGAATTTCTAACCCAGTTATTGAATCAGGAATGACCTGTTTCACTCACACATGTTACTCAGTTACTAGGAAAAAATAATACAAGTAATAACCATTTATGAAATGGGATTGGACGGACAAATTAATCATCAAGATTTCAGTTGGGGCTACACCAAGAACAAACTTTTTACTACCACGAATGCAAACAAACAGCACTATGTTTATTTATCATAATAAAAATATCCATCCACGAAGCAAAACAAGTACGAGAAGTTACATATTGCAGTTAACAAGTCAGGTTGGTTCTCAATGATTTGCATATCTCATGCTCAGCATTATAGGATTCATGAACAATAAAGTGGGAAAGATTTTAAGGCCAGATTTACAGCTACCGTATAATTATTTTCAACTAATAAACTTGAGGTTTTCCTAAGCATTAAGTTCTACATAGAGTTCCAGCCTCTATTCTACTTGTTTTATGCGTCAATTCTGCTGATTTATTGCTGTTTTATCCCTAAACTACACCACAACTACACCTGTGAACTCTCACCAGTATGATCATTACTGGGAAAGCTTTGGACATTAGAACTGCCACATAGTAAGAACTAACCACGTTAACGGAACCTATAAATGGTGTGTAAAACAGTATTTTCCCGTCCTTTCCACCTCAGGCAAGGTAAATCCTACAATAACCATTGCAAAATATTGAAGGAATACTCAGCCAGTAACTTCAAGTAGCTATATGATTCTGAAAGATGACATGCCATGTATCTAACTGAAATAAACATTTTCATCTACAGCTGAAAATACAAACACACCAACAATATGCACCAGCACTGCTTTAAACTAAACCAAACCCATATCAGAAGCATAGCTAGTACCCAAGTAAGATACATTTTTCAATTAGCAAATTCCGATTCGAGCGCTCTTTGACATTCATCGCTTTCTTTTAATGACAGATTTGATATGCACAATTCCTTTTACGGTACCGATTATTCAATATTGGTAACAAATTCAAACCTCTTAATTCATCTTAATACCGTAAAAATTATGTCAAAACTCCACTCTAACCTTATCAGCTCGTACATTAAATCTATATGATCACACAAAAGATTTTATAAATTCACAGCACATAAAAGATTTCAAGAAACCCTAATTACATTTCTAAACACTAAATAAAAAGAAACCTGAAGTTGATTATTGGAAAGATTAAGCACTTTCAACCCCACAACCCTCCCAAATCCCTCAGGTAAGAACCTCAGTCTCCGATTCGACAAATCCACTCTTTCGATCCCTTTCGAGCTCCCCTCTCTCAACACTCCCACAACCTCCTCAGTCACCTCCACCTCCTCCTCCACCTCCACTCCTTCCACCTCCTTATCTTCCTCCACTCCTCGCTCCGCCATCCTATAAATTTTCACCAACTTATCCTCCGCTTCCTTCAACAACTTCTCATAATCCTTGTGCATTTCATCCAATTGCAATACCATTTTATAAAACCCTATCTCTTTCTCCGCCTCTTCTCGAATCTTCTTCTCTTTCTCAGCCAAATGCGCCCTCCACTCTAACCTATCAATCTCACATGGCCGCGGAGAAAGCACAAGATCCTCCAATTGCTTCGATAAATTGGACTCGATTTCACTGAGTTTGAGTTTCGCTGTGTCCACGGTTTCATGGTCGGGCCGGGGGCCTAGGGTATGGAGCACCGATCGGGTTTGGGCAACATCGCCAACAGCCCGTCTCATTGAAGATAGGAGGGCCGGGTCGGATAATTGAGGAAATAGAGACAGTGGTGGTGGTTGTGATGGCTGTGGTGGTTGCTCGATGTCGAAGGAGGGGCCAGGGGATTTGTGTCCGAGAGAGGGAAGGCGGGCCATGACGTAAGAGAGAATCGGGTGGGTTTTCGGGTCTGGGTCCATTGTTGGATCTCTTGGTAAGAGAGTTGTTGTGATGATGATTAGAATCTGTAATAATCGAGAGAGGTGACAGGGAAGGGGGGGGTGGGGATTTTCGTCGTGGATCCGATAATCGTACAGAATCTGATAAGATTACATGCGGGTGATGTAATTACTGACTTGTCAATGCACTATTGGAGGGTGGTAAAGCACTGTAAATTTCTTCTTCTAAAACAAATATAAAAAATATCAGTGACAGCACCATGGTGTCCGCCTGGATCAAAAAAATAATTGAGCTAGCGGTGAAAGGGTATCGTGTGTGTGTCTGTATATAAACCCAATAAATTTGATTTAAAAAAATTATTCCTTTCTTAGTTTATTTCTTCAAATATATCAAATAAAAAATATATAAAAAATTCATTTAAAAGAATAATTGATTGTGCTGAGTTTAATGTTACCATTTCGATAATGCACTTAATTTTATGTTTCCTATATTTCAGTTTTATTTATACAAGGTTATTGTAGTTTTGAGAAAATATACTGATAGTTTATAATTTTTATTTTTTATTATATTATTAAATAAAAAAATTAATCTATCATATTTTAAAATAAAAAAACATAATTATTATAAATTAAACTTCAAGATTTATTTTGATTTATTTTCCATGATATTATTGTGATTTAAAAAAAAACATATTAATATTGGATTAATGCTCAGTTTTTTAAATATTTTTTTTTATTATATTATTAAATAAAAATTATTCTAGAAAAAACACAAAACTAAAATTAACTTTCCTAATTTATTTTAATTTATTTTTTCTAAAGTTATCGTGGTCTTAAAAAAACATCTTAGTATTGAATTAATGCTTAATTTTACATGTATATATTTTTGTTATATAATAAAATAAAAATAATTAAAAAAAAGTTATTAAAATAAATAAATGTAGTACTATTAGATAAAAGTTTTTAGTAAAATTCAAGGTTATTAGCTATAATTATGGTAGTGCCATGAAGTGCTAGTAAATGACACGATAACTTTAATAATTGTTGCTTATGACTTGATAATCATTAATACCTGTTTGTTTTAGTTGTTCTACCATGATTTAAAAAAAATAAGTTTTTTTTTTTTATATTTTTAGATTGTTATGATAAGTTAATATGTTAAAAAATATATTTTCAATTTTAAATAAAAATAACTTTAAAAAATAATCTATATTATGATTTTAAACACTCCCGAGGTAATTGCTGAATTAGATGCTTACAATGAAGAGATTATTTATAATACTACAGAAACAAGATACATCCAATCCCAGTCATTAGGCTGGGCACTGCAATGTTCAATACCCATAATATATATGTGTGTGTGTGTGTGTGTGACAACATTGCAACAAAGTACAATGCCACCTTATTTATTACCTAAACCCTGGCAACCAGATAATAATCTCTTTAAAATTCTTCTCATGTAATATATAAATTTAGAAAGTTTTTAGTTATTATTTCATAACAGAGAAAATAGAGAAAGTAGAGGGGGGAAAAAGAACAAGACAAAACAAAAGATTTAACTTTTAGTAGAGAATTAACTTCCCAAGTATGAAACCTAAATTACAAAATTGATGTAAAGAACAACAATTTTACACGCAGATGTCTTAAAACCCTCTCAAAAGGTTTCCCTCTGCCTTTCAGAAGCATCTTCATTCTCAACCTGATAGAAAGCACCAAAAACAGTAATAAGTGCACATTTTTATCTTTTGCGGCAGATATAAGAAGGAAAACAATTGGAAGGTGATGGTATGTCAATGCTCAGTCACAATAGTTTCTAATGCAAGAAAATTTTTAGTGGTATATATTGGGTTTTCCCCACTAAGAAAGCTGTGCACAAATCAATACTTCGTCTTGTTTAGAAAAACATGATGGACCCATCCGACTAGTGTTTTGGCGCTAAAATGAATCTTTAAAATTGGGGAGCAATGTTTACACAAAAGCAGAGATGCAACTGCTCAGCAACAGCTAATGCAACTTATAAACATCAGGGAGGGAAGTCATTGATATTTCAAGGTAGCATTTGGCTACTGTCTCGAGACAGAGAACAAAAATAGTTAGAATAGAAGGGACATGTCCCCTATCCTTCCTGTTTTGAAGGAAAGGAGATTTACTACAAAACTGTTCCAGAGATGGTGTTATTTTTATGTCTCCATCCCTCTAACCAAACATGTTTTTGTCCCTTCTGTATTTATCTCTTGTGTCCAGAGACATTTGCCTAATGCAACCTTTAAGTTTCATTTGTGTTTCGACTACAAGAGATTTACATGACATGCCAATACAAATTTCAGATTTTACACATCAAATAAATTTTGAATTGATGTTCTCCATCCCATTTAAAAAAACATCTAAAAAAATAGTGGAGATCTTTGATCACTAACCTCAACCAGAACCCTAGCTTTCTTTTTTGATTTTCTAGGTTCATCTTCCTCCACCTTTCGACGAGCAGACTCTGATCTAATCTTTAACCTCTTACGATCAACTGTGTCCATCTCCTCTTCATCCTCAAGTGCATCATCTGCATAAATTTCATAAACATATAATTCAAATTTGAACATTTTGCCTCATGTATATATAAGCCTATTGAAATCTGAGGTTTGATATTCACAGAATGAGATCACAAGAATCAGTATAGTAAAACATCGCATGCTCAAGTGAACTGAATCTTGTTTTTCAGCAAAAACAAAAAAATTAATTGATATATCAAACCTTCACACTTCTACCAATGATTGTCAATGTAATCAGCATTCACTTTTAAGGTGAAAATTTTTAATCATAAGAAACTTCAAACACAATCCATATAAATGGAATTTTATATAGCAAGTACAGGAAACAGTGCGCACGCACTCATGGTAGTGAGCGTGCAGTAACTGGGAAAGGGGACATGAAAAATCCACACCACACTACTCTCTTTATCAAAAAAGAAAAGACTTTACCATTATTCTTGAGAGACTCGTCAATAGCAAAACCACCGAAATCTTCTATATCATCTTCTTCTTCAAGATCATCATAGCCTTGAACATATTCTATTTCAGGTTCCTGCTGATTCACAAAAATCCTTAGTATACAAAACAGAAATGCCTTCTTGTATCACAAAGCATTAACTACTTAAAATTACCAGAAAAACATACCACTACATCATCATCATCGCTAACAGCATGCAGTTCATTTTCGTCAAGAATTTTGTTGAAATAGTTTGGTAGAATATTATGTATGTCACCATAAAGTCCTCCATTGAGTCTTTCAAGCAACTCTTTCTCAATACTCTGTTGAAAGAAGCACCAGTTAGAACTATGTAAATCCACAACATAGTTGAGACAAATATATCAGAATCTTAACCTTATCCAGTTCAGCAGCTGTTTCAGCCTTTTTCTCCCTTCTAGATTCTCTCTTTATCTCTTTTCTGGGTGTAGTCATTATCTTCTCCCTAGCAACAAAAATTAATGCAAAATCAACTGTAGAGGTAAACAAGATCTCTCTGGGCTTTGGAATTTGATATTTGGGTAAATCGGAAAGAAAAATGGGAATGAAAATGGCATCAAACAGTAACATAACCATAAAATTACAAGGAAACACCAAAAATTCCACAAATTATCAGGTTAAAACCTTGGTTAGAAACATGTCGGCACTCGTCTTGTTTAAGCAAGTGTCATAATGTCTCCATCTCAGCATTTAGGAATTTGATCACATCAGTGTGTTAAACATCTATAATGAAGATGAAACACAATAACCACATCCAATCATATGGTTTTCACTATGAACACTGTTTCTCTTTTAGATATCCAACATTAAACCCACATGTGCATCACCAATTTCATTCCGCCAAATAAATAATAACAGAAACTAGAAACCAGGCCTAACAAAGTTGAGCTTTATTGACAGAAGTGGGCCAAAAACTAAATGTGATGTGATTGATACAAATCAGTCAAGCCTTGCAAAAAGCTACGTGGCAATTTTAATGAATCAGTTCGACAAATGTATCAAAAATAAAAGAAGAATAAGGAAAGAAATTTGCTAATTTAGTTCATAAATAAACTTGACAACCAATTATAATGAAATATCCTACAGTAAACGCTGTAAATAATTACTAGAACCAAGAAACTAGTCACACAAAATAAATTAATATTAGAACAGAAGAACAAAAGAAAGGCACTTGCAAAACCTTGTTTTCAATGCCAGCTTCCTCATACGTATACGCATCTGAGTCATTTTTGTCAGGCGCTGTTTAGCTTTGTGCACAAGAAACTTTGGCCAGTACATCTTCAAGTTCCAAAGAATTTACAGATCAGCAATAGAAAGTCGTTAAAAACAAGTTTTGGTTCAAGAAATAAGTAAACACAACCAACATCAGAATACATATAGAAATGGAATACCAAATGCTTGTCTATGATTTCAAGTGCCTTCTCATAGTTTCTCGGCAACTTTACTCTTTCCCATAACTCATTGGGTTTATGAGCTCTCTCAATAGTCTTCATATATAAATAAAAGACACCTGTTCAGAACCACACAAGCATTTAATTCAAAAGCAAATTCATCATCTAATTCTCACAAATATACCTAAAAGACAAGATTATTAAATTGTAACAGACAAGACCTCAAATTAGATAGGTATCTACATAAATCACATCGCCAGATCCAATAATACATCTAAACAACCAATGCTTAGTTACAAATAAGATCAACACCTCCACATGAACCTAAGACTCCATTTTAAGTGGTTCATAAAACCAACTCAGGATTCAATCCCGAATTGGAACTAAGCAATTGACAAGAACCAACTCAATCCTCATTAGCAAGCCATTAGTTACTAATCCAACATCGGGGAAGCAGAAACCGAAACAGTAATAGCTTACTCCAACATGCCCCGAAAAACCCAGTATAAATTTCTAATTTTCAACACAAAACGGAAAACAAATTTATCAACAATCACTCATCCTCTCTACATTGCTCCCAACAAACAAAATTCACTTGAGAGAATTGAAAATTAAAAAAGAAAAAAGAATAATACATAAGGTAAAAACATACCATCGTGATCACGGATAGTTGCATAGCGACTATTAGCAAGAGGGCAAGAGCTCCGATTACAAACCCCAGTTATGTTATATGGGTTTCTACAAAAATTCCCCGTTGTGATTCTACAATAAAAACACAACAAACCCATCATGAAAAAACCAAAAAAAAATCAATTAATTATAATTTAAACAGATTCAAATTCAAAACATTACTATATGCTAAAAAAATTTAAAAAATGGTTTTACTTGGCCATAAAACTGCAGTGATTGTGCCTGATAACTTGCCATATGACCTCATCGTGCTGCATTTTTCTTTCTCTTCTTAATTACTATAATTTGTTTATTGTATAAAAAAATTAAAAAGAAAGAAAGAAAGAAATATGGGGAGCTTTTGAGGTTTAGGGTTTATGTTCTGTCAGTCTATCAGTGAAAAGCTACCAAAACCTAAAACGGGTGTTGCCGTTTCTTCCTTTTCTTTTCCTGTTTTTTTTTTTAAAAAAAAAAACAAAATAATTCGTGAACGCATGGGGTCCACAAGGCTAGAATGATTACATACTTGTAATTTAATTGTCACGGACAAATAATGTCCTGCCATGTCAACGTTAGCTGTCCAAACCATTGTTCTCAAACCAGCCCGCGGGAGGGGCATTGTTCTAAAACCCAGCCCAACTCAGCTCATAGTCCTATCAACCCAGGATCCAGACCGGGTTGAGTTTTGTTTTGGACCGCCCATGTAATTTACCTAGGTAAACTCATATGACCCATTGAGTTAACTCACAACCCAAGTGACACTATCATAATTTAGATGAGACTCAATAAATATTTTTTAAAATTTTTGTTCAAAATATTGTTTCATTTTTTAAAAGAAAATTATGTTAAAAAAGACTTTGTTTTGGACTAGAATTTTTTTTTTACAAAAAAACAATAAAGTTTGAGCTTGACTTGTTAACCCTGTCAAGTGTCAACCCATAACTCAGGTTAGGTCTTTAAGATATGGTCCAAACTTTAGCTAGCTAGTTAGCCATGAAAAATAACATAGCTAACAAACCCAGTTTAGTTGATGGGTTGATCTTGCAATTCATTGACTTAAAGCTTTAACTTATGTCGAGTTTGTTTTCAAACCAGGTTTAGAGTTGACTAGGTCAAACTCAATTGACTTGGAGGTCCAAACACGAGTGACCTAGAGGGTCAAACCCAGGTGATCTAAAAGGCTAATCCGTAACTCAATTAATCCAATCAAATTTAGTGAGATTTGATTAAGTCATTTTTTTCAAAACAATGTCATTTGATTTTAAAAAAAAAACTTGAAATGCCAACATTTTAGGATAGATTCGGGTAGATCATGTGAAATCACGAATTGACTCGACTAACCAAAGATTTAAGACATTTCTAATAACCTTTTCTTTATGAAAAGGTATTTTTTTTATTTTTTAATTTTTATATTGACTATTTCATGGGGAGATTATGAATTTTTTTCTTGTCGTATGTAGAGATTAAATGTTTTTTTTTAAGAATAGAAGGTTGCATAAATAGTTTAGATCAGATCAGATGACTATTAATAAGTTTTTATGACTACATAATCTAATATAATAGAGAATTGTTCACAAGTTTAGTTTAACAACTTAAATTGATTTTTTTCATTAGGAAAGATAAACTGAAGAATTTCAAAGGACACACTTTTTTGTCTCTACTTACCTTTCTTGGTTAAAGCTATAACGAATCAATAAGACTCGAGCTCTATTTAATGGAAAGTTTTAATGAGTAATTTTCTATTCTAATTGTCACCATTGTATATATTTTATACCCCACACTCATAAATTTATTGGGCTAGGCTGATTAAATCTGAAGGCTAATAATAAAAAAGAAGATAAGGATCCAATTTTTATTATATAATTGTAATAAAAAAATAAAAAGATTTAACTTATAAGGAAAAGCATAGATAACTAGAGCAAGCTTAGTTTCTATTTAAAAAAAGAAAGTTGAAAACATATTACCCTTCTTAATACTAGAAGCCCTTCCGTAGTTTAGTGATTGGTTAAAGCAATGACTAATGATTATGATTATGATTATGACATTAATTTTAGAGAGAAAGGTCGATCTCGTATAGGTTGGAAGGCAATAATAGGATGGGTAGCAAGTGATGAGGGTGGGAAATTATTTGCCTGATGTGTGACTGATTATCCATTTTCTATTCAAGGAGAGTGTGCATGGTTTAAGCTTGCATATGATGATTTGGGTAGGTTTTATTATACTTATTATTCCTATAAACAACAAGTTGATATGCCCAAAGGGTTAAGGGAGAAAGTTATGTTCGCTAAGAAGGCTTTATTGAATTTTATAGATTCTAGTGTTGAAGAGAAGCAGGTTGAATTTGATGATAATGATGGCAGTCAAAATGCATATATGAGTCAAGAGTAACCATCATGTATTGATTCACTTGAAGATTCAATGAATGATGAAATTAAAGATGAGAAAAATATATTTGAAACACATAAGCCTCGTATTTTAGAAGATGAGTGAGGAAAATAAAAGTAACAAGAGGATGATAAAATTAAAAATGATGGAGAGAAAGAGGAAAAATCATGTATCAAGTCATTTAGAGACTCAATAGATGATGTAATTAGGGATGGGAGAAATATTTATAATACTCAAAAGCCTAAGATTTTAAAAGATGAACAAAGAAAACAAGAAAAGAATAACAAAATCATAGAAGATAATAAACAAGAGAAAAAACCTATGACTTTTTTTTGTCTTACATGAAGATTGGATGATTGTTTTTTCTTATCAATGGTAACAGATTGTATATAGAGTTTAGATCAAATCAGATAACTTTTAATAAGTTTGTATGACTACATAATCTAATACAATATAGAATTGTACATAAGATTTCTTTCATTAAAACCTAACAAGGAAAGATAAACTAATGAATTTCAAAAGACACACCCTTCCATCTCTACTAACTTACCCTAATCAAAGCTAGAGCGAATCAATAAAACCCAAACTGCATTTAATGTAAAGATATAATAAGTCTGTGTGGAATTAATAACAATTAGGGTTAAGTATGTTTCAACTTATAAAATGTTTGATAATTATTAGATTATGAATTATATTTTTCTAAATTAGGAGAATTGAGTTACTTTCGAATTTAAAAAATGATGGATTATTAAGTTGTTATTGTGAATTATTAGTTGGTTTGTATAGATTAATTGTAATTTATTTTTAATAAATAGTTGAATTTGCTATTGGTATGTTTTATTATCATTTTAGTATTTGTAAGTTATTTGTTCCAAATCTTACTTTACATAAGTTTTTGATATTTGATGTCTCTAACGTGTTTGGTTAATTGTGTAATGAAGTTTCCAAGTATGAAAATATTGTTTTTTTATTTTCATTTAGGGAGACAAAAGTTCTCTGGTTTTGATGTGACTCATAATTAAAAGTAAAATATTTTTTTGTAGCTTTCTTATTGGAAGATAAATATTATCTATCATAATCTGGATGTCATACATATCGAGAAAAATGTGTTTGACAATACTTTTAGCATGATCATGAGAAGTGAAAGTGAAAACAAAGGATAAGATAAAAACTATATTGGATTTATCTTTGTATTGTGATTATGAGAATATAAAGTTGATTAAATATGAGTTTTCTGTTGTAAAGCCCAAAATCACATTCACTTAAATAGTAATAGGCAATTTATTCTCTATGAATGACTAAAGAGTTTGTGATTTTTTATTTTCTAATGGTTATGCAAAAAAAAATATCTAAATTAGTGGATATAGGAAAAGCATATTGTATGGGATGAAGATTAATGGCAACCATGTGTTTATGCAAACTTTTATTCCTATTACTTTTCGGGATTTATTGCTAAAGTGACTTGTGATGCACTCTTGAAGATTAATCACTTTTTTACGAATATATTTTTTAATAAGTTTCATACCTAACACATAGAGCAGCTTGAAATGAACATCATTAAAACCATTTACAAACTTGAAATGATCTTGTCTCCTTTATTCTTTAACTTAATAGAGCATCCGCCTATATATTTAGCGTATAAGGCAAAGGTACATATGTAATATAGATAGATATATCCATTCAAAAGGTAAGGGATGACATTCTAAGTAATTATCCATTATTTTTTTCAACATTCAATTATTCATCTTTTATAACTATTATGCATATATTTATTCAACTTTAAGAGAAAGGTTAAAAACAAAGATTATGTTGAGGCTTCAATATAAAAGACTTAAATTGTTGAATAAATTTTCATTTATCTCGTGTTATTTTGAGCTTTACTTAGAACAAGAAGCAATTGCATTCCCAGAAATGATGGTGGTGGTGAACTGCCTTCGAGTGAGAATTTATCAATATTTTATCATCATGGATGACTTTATCAAAAAAAACCAATTCATTAACTATACTAAATTATAAGATTGATAATTATACTAATTCATTAACTTCGTTTAGACAGTAATTATAAGATGAACAATTCATCAAGTGATTTAAAACACATTTAAGTGTTTAATAATTAGTAACTCTAAGGTTTTGAATTAGTTGTGTTTTTTATTTGACTGTTAATAGTTGTTAAATATAAGCAGGTGTTCAACATGGTACAAATATTAGTACATTGAAATTTTTATCTTTAGATCTTGAAAAAAAGATTTAATGTTACAATAAATATTCTCATTAATGAATATCTGAATAATATGATGAGAGTAGAAAAAATTATAATAATAAGATATATATAAATGGTTCAACTTCTAATAGGTTTAAAGTTGATTATTATGACAAATTAGATGAGGAATTAGAGTTTTTAATCAAATGATTGAGTTGTATCATATATCACGTGTTTTTATTTAAATATTTTTAGTATGATATCAATAGAATAATTAGAGTTGATCATCACATCAGTACCAATGTTTTCACTTGCAAATGTTGTAGCTTTGTCTTATTTATTTCTCTTATATAAATATAGTACTAGTGAAAAACAAAAGGTGATATTCTCGAGAGAGAGAGATTAAAGAAAAAAAATAGTCCGAATAAAGTATGATTATTATTTAATATAAAACCTTACGTAAAACACTAATTAATGAAGTACAAAGACGCATCATACTCTAGGATACCGTATTAATAATACTTGTTTTGGATTAGACATGTCCTTAGCCCTAGAGGGATTGAATATGCCCTAAATCCTATTTATATCCCTAACATGTTTGATGACCCAAGGTCCAACTTTTGCCACCTTGAATTTGGTGCTAGTTGAAAGACATTAAGAACAACAAAGAAATAGCCGTGTGTGTGTGTGTGTATTAAAGAGAGTATCAAATACGCATTGTAGCATCTTCGTGTCGAAGGGGATGTTGATCATGATTTGCAAAAAGTTTCTCCCTCTTGATCAATTCAAATACCTCCTTCATTATTTGTGTGAATTTATCAGTTATGTTTCGAGTGATTCTTTTTTGGAACTTGGTGCTTTTCAACCAGGTGATCCCAACATAAACACCACACTCACATGCACAATGAGCAAGGGAGGATTTCTCAATCTGGTACCGAAGATTGACCTGCAGAAAGGGAACGAAAAACAAGATCAAGGAGAGAACCAGAACAATAAATGACTCGTGTTAGCCGGAAACGTCTGTATAATAAGGAGACATCATACATGGAAGTAGTCAGCAAATGGGACATCATGCATCACCGTGAGCTCATTAACAGTCCACCCTTTATCATTTTCAAGCGGAGATTTATGTTGTGTGCAGGTGACTTCCCCTCCAAAGATTGAAATATGGTGTTTGAATCTGTACGTGATTTGCCGTTCAAAAACTCCAGGCTTTACTGACTCCCATGCTGTAGTTGCATAGCTAAGACGTCCAGATTTTTCCATGATTTCGTGCTCCATCTTTCCTCCGTCAAACATTTCCATCAGTGATTCTACCTGGCAACATCACCACAGCTTTCAGCACCAGTATCACAAGTAGCTAAACATAAATGCTGAATCTTACCTCGATTCTGAAAGGTGTATGCAGAATTATCATTACAAGGCTCGAATGTCAACTCTTAGTCATCATATCAGAAATATTCTACATAAAGAGTCCTAATCCGAGTCTCACTAGGTATCAACCTTATAGTATAAGTTGCAAGCAAATATAATAAGAGAAGCCACATAATCCTCATCTATTTTATGGTCTTAATGCTAGTTCATTAGACAAATTTCTGATGAAACGCTCTTCTACTTGATTCAATAGTTACAAATGAAATGGAGAGGTGAATGAGACAGGAATTATTTTCTTACACTAAAAGGAAGTTCAGCAGAGAAAATCTTGGGCATCTTTACTTCTTCAGGACTCACAGAGCATCCATAGTCTTCAAGCATGATGGACCGTTTTTCTTCATCTTGAGGCTGTTCTTCAGCAAGTTGTGTTTTATGCTCAGGGATCATTGTTTTTGTTTTCCACAAGGCCATGATTGTCCTATTGATACAACATGGTGAATCACATCAGCTCCAACAAAATAAATGTATCATTTCGAGTCAAGAGATTATTCGTCTCACCAAACCTGCTTGCAATGTTGAATGAAATAAATGATTGGAAGTGGTATCTTAGCCTGCCTTCTTCATCTTGTGATTTCGCCCAACGTCTTGCATGAAGACCTCTTCCCCTTCGCAGAATTATGACCAGAAAAGGACTACCCACGGATGATAGTGATGGAGGATGCACTTGGATGTCTTCGATATCCTCCCAGAGAAAGAAGAATTTTGTTTTATGTCCAAACAAATTGGAATAAAAACCAAGAATTCTTGCAGACAGAAAAAGCCTTCCCTGCATTTAAGAGACATCTCAGCATCGAGCAAATAGGTATTTTGGAAATGAATTAACAAGCCTAGTATGCAAGATCATCCAATGCGTTCTGCATAAATTTTAATTTTATCTAATATGTTACTATTATTAATAGTAAGGTTAGGTCATTATAGGTGTGATTTGAAAATTTTATAAAATAAACAACGTTTTAGGATTTTAGTAAAGAGGTCATCTGCAGTTTTGCCGATCTTACTGTGGTTTTACATCATGCTACCAACTTATATGTTTATTATATTTAAACAAAACGAACTCATTAAATTACAAAAGCCTAATAATCAATTGCTTTTAAGAGTGAAGAAGTAGAAATGGAAACCGTAACTCGCACCTGCAAAGGCATTTTCCTCTTCAGCTGGCATGTAAAATCATTGATGAGAAATTCTTCTGGTGGCAACTCAAACAATTTCTGGAAAGTCGAATTCCTGTGAGGTGATGGTAAGTTCAACTGCAACAATGTGAGATATAATTTAGATCACATTTCTATAATAGAAATGAAAGGCAATAAGAATGTAGATTCATTAATGGAATCCTATACCGTGTTTTTTTTCTCTTTGACTCAAGAATCTTATGAACTTCAGATATGAGCTATCAAGGGGACATAATAAACTCTCTAATCCAAGTGTGAAGCAGTTAACTACACATGGATGATGAGAAAGTTCCCTTTAAAAGTAATTCTAACAGATATCTTTGGTGTTTACCTTCTTCCCGACTTCCTTCTCCATCTTTGTTAAGTACTCCTTTACAGTTTCAACACCTTTGTCGTTATCTATAAATATTCGCAAGTGTAGCTTTGACTGAGAAGACTGCGAGAGCTTTCCCTCAAGGGGAATCCACATGTCTGCTAGTTCAGTTGATGTGTGCTTCAAAAACATTATCTCAGCATGACCAAGTGAGGTGGCTTGGTCAAATGGACCATCAAAATAAAAAACTTCCACATCTAGAACTGAGGGTGGTTCATCCATTGCATCAAACTCTAGTATTTCTGCATTATGTAGCTTCAAACATGGTTTTGCACATGTAATTATAAAAAAACATCCGCAAATAATCCTCAGAAGAAAAACACCTTACCATTCCACTGGGGATCACTCGTATGAAGCTGTATAGAACTTGTTCTTGTTTTACCATTACAGGTCAACACTACATAAGGATCTGACAACCCTCTCGAATCCAAGGATGGTAAATTGGTGCCTTCAATTAATGCCACAGCAAGAACCCACCCTTCACCTTGGGCTCTGACACCGTGGTCACTGCCTATGAAATAGTTAATAAATTAAACGAATCCTAGGATGGAGTTACACGAGTGATAACAATTTCAGGGTGGTTTAGGCAAAAGTTTGAAACAAGATACAAGCAGGTAGAATAAGATTTACCTCTTTGAAGCCTAGCTTGTATGAAGTGTTTCATCATGTTACAAACTCGTTCCAATTGAATGACTAAAATTGCACAAGTTATGAGCTGTCCAAAACTGTCTGGTAAATCAAGACCGTTAAATTCCAAACCTTGGACTATGCTTGGCTCACAGAAAAAAATATGAACAACTACGTATAAAATCATAAAAATGGTGGACACAGCTGTGAAATTCCAAAAGAAATCTGATGCCAATTGCCATTCTGACTGGTGTGCTGCTTCCAACTTTGCCAGCATATGGTCCTTGTTTGATGAATCCATAGAATCCATGGTCTTGAAATTCTGAGCCAACAAGTTGGCAAACTGATCAAAACTCTCCTTCAGTCCCTGCCTCGCTCCTCCTTCAATCATACCTTTCATCATTGTGCTTTTACAGAAATTAATTCCCCATGATATTAAAAGGTGGGAAGATGCTTCTCCTGAAGATATTTCTGGACCAGGCAGTATCTTGTATAGCAACTCAATGTTGAATGTATTTCCATATGGAACTTCTGGAGTGCTAACATTTGTTAATACTGCAAATTCCTTTCCATCTGCTTTTATATATGTTTGCTCCTCGGTAGCTTTAACGGACTTAACTAACTTTGTTGCAGCTTTTGTATAGGAAACAGTTCGAGTTAAATGAGACATGTTTGCTGATTTCCTTTTCCAAGGCCCCTCTTCAGCATCTGTTGTTCCCTGCAGCTCTTCTAGGTCCTTCATAAACAGTGAATTGGGTGCAAAAAGAAACATATTGAGATCCCACGAGGGGACAACATATATTTTATCAAGAAGAATACCACCCTGGAGGTTTTCAGGCATTTCTTGTTCATTATCTCTTGAACTCATGATCTCCAATCCTTCTACGAAACTACAATTTGATGAATGATCACAATCCTCACAATCAGAAGAAGCACTAGTTAACTCTGAAGAATCATCAGTTCTTGAATTTTCCTCATGCTTATTGAAAACCCTCTCCAAACGACTCACGATGGTCTTCATTAACTTCTTCCCTTCCGCTATCTTGACACGAGGAGCTTTACAGCCATGCATGCCATGAGATGATATGCATGGACCTTCAGATTCTTTATAGTCCTCGTTAACATTTGAGTTTGCATAAACAAAGTGGTTAGTAGAAGATTTGTCGCATTTTCTGCTCAGGGAGAGACTGAGAAGAATTTTCCCTGTGCACGTAAGTAAATTGTCATATATAAAATTGAGGCCTCCATTGCACCTAACATGACAAATCATGCATTCTTAACCCAAAATTACATATGCACCACTGTCAAGACTAAATGAATTTCAACAGACTAAACAGAAATACAAGGAAAAAATTGCCTATCATGTTGAGCAGCTGATCCATAACTATGGGGAATTTTTTGGATAAGCAATGGAAAATCAAATCCGCACATAAGCATGGTAGTTAATTCCATAACTGGCAATATAGTATCAAAGAGGAATCATAGTTGCCGAAACATGAAACTCTACAAAATGGCCCATTCAAGGAAAATCAACTAGCCTTCAACACTTACAAGTTACAATAGGTTCACCCAAAAATTATCACAGAATTGATTGCCTGGTAAATCTGAAGTTAAACAATCACTGGAGGGAAGGAAGATCATCCTAGGGAGAATCAATAATTGAATTTAGTTATAATGTACAATCAGTCTCTGTCAATGTATAAGAAAACAGAATGAAACAACCTAAAATCCTATGTGAAGGGTCCAGGGTCAACAAATTATTCTCCAAAAAATGAAAAAAAAATACAATCAATGTGTTGGTAATTGAAGCAGGAATTCTCACTCAAATAATCAAATTCTTCTTTATCAGCATCAAGCACATCGTCACTTGTTATTTTATAACACTAAGAAAAATGGGTCCTCAAGATTTCAGTATTTCATCCTCAAGCAAGCAAATGCATTTTTCATCTTTTGCTTAAACCAAACACAATTTCAATAAATATTCCAATAACGAACACTTTAATAAAAATCTGGAGGTAGCGACACTAACCACAATCCATATTGATAAATTTGTCAGTCATGGGCTTTTCAAGCGAGAACCAAGTAGGTGGCAAGGTCTGATTCTGCTCTGCTGCAACAGACCAAACAGGAATCTGAACCCGACCCACTAAATCCCCAGAGCCATTAAAGAAGCTGCCAAAATCATCATCATCATCATCATGATTAAAGACAGAGACAACCAACTCTTGCTGATCATTATTACCATTAACTCTGAAAACAAACTCCTCATTCATTACAGGATTTGAGTTGTTTCTGAAAACTCTAGTCTTGGACTTGTGTTTACCAACTTGAAGTATAAAGTAAGTGTCCTTCACAGCCAAGCCTTTGCCTTGCAAGACATAAACATATAACCTCATGGTTGGCTGGCTATAATTAAAAGTCCAATCCTACTTTGAGAGTGGATAACTGAAATGGGATTTGAAGAGATTTGAGTTTCCAAATGTTGAAAGAAGGAAGCAAAGATTTTCGGTCCTGGTTTTGCGAGATTAGTATTAAAAAGAGGAGGAATATTGTGAAGATGGCATTTGGTCTGAGGCTGAGGGAAACGTGGACATGGGAGATATATGACACGAGATGATTTACCTGTTAAAATATTGAAAGAGGAAATGTAGGAAATGGAAGCAGAAATTTAAGAGGCGGTTGGTTTGGAATTCAATAACGATGACGAGCCATTCTTTAGCCTTTGCGTAACGGTTATCTCAGCTTTGTCGTTCTTTGGTGCTTCCTCAACCTTTTCGATTACTCCTCGTTTCGTACTAGTACTACTGTGCGAGTTATAGTTATCTACTAGTTACGTGGGCTAGTTACGTCGGCTAAGCTGCGCTGCTAATTTACTTTTAATTTTTATAAAACATATTATAAAACCTATCAACTAAAAAAATTAAAATTTACCATAAATCTAAACAATGCGGGTCATGATGCAAGGTATTTGGGAGTGTGCAAGGTATTTGGGAGTGTGGTAATGATTATTTTTCAAAGTGTTTTTCATTCCAAAACACATTAAAATAATATTTTTTTTATTTTAAAAAAATTATTTTTAACATCAACACATCAAAATGATCTGAAAACATAAAAAAACATATTAATTTAAAATAAAAAAATCAAAAATTTTCAAAAGCATTTTTAACCGCAGTATCAAACACTGTCTAAGCTTGGATCCTAATACCAGAACTCCAGAGAATTAGGTCATCGGCTGACCCAAGAGAATTGGGTCTTGATAGGGGATCCAATTCGCTTGGATCCGGCTTCAGGTCCCAAGCTTACGAATCCGGCTTCAGGATCTAATTCTCTTGGGTTTGGGACCCATTAGACGGCTGACCCAAGAGAATTGGATCCTAACGCAGGACCCAAGAGAATTGGATCATGGCGTCAGAACCCATTAGCCTTGGGTCAGGTAGGGCTGTAAGATCCAAGATATTTGAGTCGTGACGACTGAACCAAAGGACTTGGATCCTGACACAGGACCTATGAGAATTGAGTCTTTACGCAAGACATATAGTCTTGGGTCAGGCGGGGCTACAAGACCCAAGAAATTTAGGTCTTTGCTCATGCCACACTTAAGCAACTTGGATGAGGCGCCCCTTTCTAGCCCCAAGTTTCTTGGGTCTGAAAGGGGATTTCTTAATAATAATAATAATAATAATAATTGAGTTTGCCTTTCAAATCAATTCTATGTTTTTTTTATAGTAATAATATTTATTTCAAATTTAAAAATATTAATAAATATAATAATATTTATAATAATATTAAACTCATCTGACCTAAGTTCTTATAGTTTTTAATCCCTTCAAATTAAATTTATAGTTTTTAGCAAAGAGCAAACTTAAACAGTGCAATCTACAGTGAAATCATTTACAATTTACAGTACTTCCAAACAGTACAATACACAGTAAAATTACTCTTAGTCTACAACATTTTCAAACAGTGCAATCCATAATAAAAATACTTACAATCTATAGTAATTAAAATTTACTAATGATGATAACAACAACAATAATAGTAACATTAATTCTTAATTTTACCCTACAAATCAAATCTATTTTTTCTTTTTAATATTTATAATATTTTCTACAAATTTATTAATTATTATATGAATAGTATTAATTATCATCAAAATTATAATATTTATAATAAAAATAACTGTATTTTTAATATTAATATAATTAATTATAATAAAAATCATAATATTTATATGAGAATAATGATATGAGAATAATGATATTCTTGATATTAATACTTTTAACTATAATAAAGATAAAAATATTTTGAACACAAATAATAATATTTTTCATATTAATAATAATGTTAAACTTGTGTGACTAAAGTTTTTATAGTACTACTTTTTTTAAAAAAAATTGTTAACTATTAACGATAATAACAATAACAACAATAACAACAATAATAATTGTTATTATATTTTTTTTTCATTTTTCTTCTCTGAAGGGTCTGCAAACCCAACCGCACGACCCTCTAACTCCTAGAGGGGCTACAGAATTGAGGTGCATGTCAGAAGAGACTCCGGCGGGTGGGTCTGCACCTAGCACGCAGGTCTGCAAACCCCAGGCATGCAGATTTGCAAACCCGCTCGCCTGAGTCTGCAGCCTTACCATGCCCCACCAAACAATGTGTTATTCTTCATTTCAGGGCATGCAGCCTCACCATGCCTTACCAAACAGTACAATCCAAAGTGAAATCACTCACAGTCTATAGTAATTAACTCTGTAGTACCAAACAATGCAATCCACAGTGAAAAGCACTCATATTTTACAGTAATTCACTCTATAGTAAAACATTGATCCCTTTTAGTTATAGTTAATTATTAACTAAAAAACTAAAAAGCATAAGGGATTTATTGTGCAAAATAAATAATGAATCTTCTCGCATGATATTATGTACAGACTATTCACACTGTTATTTTTTTCATCTTTTTTTTAAAAAAAAATTGCCCCTTATTGAACCAAATTATAGGTCAATTTGTTAAAAGAGAGTGAGATTGAAAGATATGGGATCAAAATTAAAAAAAAACATGTAGGGAACGAGTGGCTTTAAGAGTTTAGGGAATATGTTTATTGTAGTTCCTATATTTTACAAATTATAGATATAAGATCCTTTTAGTTTCCAAAATTAAAGGGAAAAATCAATTTTGGTCTCAAATTTATTTTCTCTATTTTTTGGCCCCTGATGTAGGGAGATAAGAGGAAGTCCTCGAAATCCAATGCTAAAGAGAAAATTTATATTGGCACTAATTACAACCACCAAAACAGTTGAAATTGGTGTCAAATTGTTTTTTTTTATGAGGAAAGCTCATATTATGGGGTTTTTTACTTTGAAATTACCAGGAAAAACATGTTTGATCTTGCTAAGATTTTTGGTTTCAAGTTGATTTTGAGTTTTGGGATGTGTTTTCAGGCTTTTTAAGGCCATAAACGGATTTTTCAAGTTTCCCATGATGTTTTCTAGGTGTTTCTGGTAAACAAAATGGGTTGAAAATTCAGTTTTCGGGTCGAAAAGACCATCAGCCCTGTTTTTCCAGCCACCACGGTGGCCAGAAATTGGGCAATACAGACAACACGTCATCTAACTCTTTTTAAAAAAAACAAAATTAAAACAGGCAACATGTGTTTAATTTCATAAAGAAAAGCCCAATTTAGAGAAATACACAAGGAGTGTAAACACGCGAGGAAGTGAATGAGAAAATAAAATTTTATTTATTAATAATGTATTTTTCAAATCTAAAAATGTCAAAGAACACCAATACGACACAACCAATTGAAAATTAGGCTTTTTAAATTCAAGCCATGGAAAATAGATGGAAAGGATTAACATGGTAATAAGAAATTTGGAGGATATGATATAGAAAAGGGAGAGCCATATTGGAAAGGATTAATAGGGTAAGTCTTTTTTGTTGTTTTATTTCATTATTTGGATATTAACATTCAGTTTATGACTTGTGTTTGGGTTTGGGTTTGTTTGATCTAAAATCAATGTTTTAGAATTGTTTTAAAACTTAGGCTTGTATTAGTTGATTATTAACATGGATCTATTTTTTTGGAATCTAATAAGGGTCTATTAAGGTTATTTAAGAAGATAATATATAGTTTTCTAAGCTGCAAAGATTCAACATCCATAATGTTTTGAATAAATTTTTGTTTTGCGTGAAACAACGTTTTTTTTTTTTTGGGATAATAAAGATTAGCTACTAACTTATTAAGGTATAGATGACCTTATGGCGTCTTTCATACTTCAAGTTCATATTTTGCTATAAAGTTCTTTTTTCAATACCTTTGTTTTTTAGATATATGGTTTTTGGGTAAAGGTTTTTATCCAAACTTGAATTTCAGCTTTCTTGTGTTGTTTATGTACTTTATTGTGGGTTTCTAGATCTTTATATCTATGTAGTTCGTAGCAAGAGGCATGTGGCCTATCCCGCAGACTTCAAAACATCTCTTTTTTTATAATGGTAATGATGGTGTCGATCACATCATGCTGGTAGGGAAAATCCAATGGTTTAAAGTTTTGGATGTATGTTGTCTCATTCTCTTCTTTATTATTGTTTTGTTTTTCTTCTTTCTCTTTATGTTTTTCTTGCATTTGCGGTTTTCATGGATGGATGTGCTGCTACGGATGGTGTGGAGGAGCTCGTGGTGGTTAGAATGGTGGTGGTTAGTCGGCATTTGGTGATGGCGGGGAAAAGAAATGAGAGAGATAGTTTCTCCTCTCTCTTTGTTCTTCTATACTTTCTTTCTCTCTTTTTTTTCTCTAAATTTTTCAACACTCTTTCTTCTTTTTGTCACTCGCTCTCCATTTTATTTTTTTGGTTCATTAATGATGGCTGAGGGGTTTTATGGTCAAAGAGGAAGTGAAAGTTATAAGGCTAGTTTTTGTTTTTTGTGGATTGGTTTTCAATAAGTGACTAAGTTTACTCTCCTCTCTCTCTTTCTTTGTTTTCTCTCTTTTATCTTTATCTTTCTTTTTGTGGCTAGAGTTTTTGGTAAAAGAGATGAAGTTATTTTTTTTTCAAGGAAGAGATAAGGTTAGGGTTTTTTGTCCCTATTTTTAAACAATATTCACTTTTTTATTTAAAGTCTAACATATGAATATTCTTATCCTAAGTATATCCTAAGAATATATTGTAGATTTTTTTTTATTTTTCATTGTTATTGTTTTGCACATTAATCGCTTATCTATTTTGCTCCATATTTTAATTTCTCATTTTTTTATATTTTGATTTTTAAAAAAAAAACATCAATGTCAACTAAATAAGAAAAATAATTGAGAATAACAAAACATATGCAAATTCATCAAAAATATATTTTTAAATTTTGATTTTTGAAAAAACATCAGCAAGATAAAAATAGTCAAAACAGCAAAGTGGATGGGCAAATCATTGAAATGCATCAACAACAATTTGTTTGAGTTTTTTGCTTTTATTTCTTGAAAAATATTTTGAAATTGAAGGTTAAATTTTAAATAATGACAACATTGTAGGGTAAATGTCTATTCGATTAAGTAATTAAGTGTTATTAATTATAAACTAAATGAGGAAAGGGTTTTATTGTACCTCTCCTCACAAATCATTATTCATTGGATTAGTATTTTGTTTTGCTCTATTTTTATCTTCTTTGATTTTTTTTTCAATCAATTATTTTTTTTAATTTAATCCTTCCATATAAGATTTTTTTTTTGTTTAGTTATCATACTCTCATGACACAGATCCCACGTTTGACGGATTAACTCGGTTAACTCAATTTTTTTCTTTCAATTTTGTTCTTTAATATTGATTTGACTGAGAATTAAACTTTATGAATTGTTTTGTTTACTTTTCATTAGGTTATTCTGGTCTCATGACTCAAAAATAGTATTTAACGGATTAACCCGAGTTGACTCAGGTTCTTTTTATGTCTTTTATTTAATTGATATTTTTTTTAATTTTATTATTCAAAATTGAGTCGGTTGGGAATTGAGCTTCATAATATGTTTTGATTTGCTTTTTATGAGAATGTCTTTGTCTCACGATTAAGGTCACGAGTTTTAAAATTTTAACTTTAATTAAATCAGGTTATTTTTTTTCTTTCTAAGAGGTTATATCAGTCTCATGACCCGGGTCACAGGTTATAAGACATTGAACTTGCTTTTTATTGGGTTGTCCTCGTCTCATGACTCGAGTCACAGGTTTAGCGGGTTACCTAATTGACCCATTTTTTATCTATTTTTTTTAATTGACTTTTTTTTCAATTTTATCAGTTATATTGTGTTTGATTGAGAATTAAATTTCATGATTTATTTCAGTTTGTTTTTCATTAGGTTATTCTGGTCTCATGACCCGAGAATAGTGCTTAACAGTTAACTCGAGTTGACTTAGCTTATTTTTTGTCATTTTTTTAATTAAGATTTTACAAATTTTATCATTCAACATTAAGTCCAATAGGGGCTATTGAGAATCAAGCTTTGTAATTTATTTTGATTTTCACTTTATGAGGTTATCTCAGTCTCAAGACCAAAGTCGTGAATTTGATAGGTTGACCCAGGTTAAATTAAGGTTTTTTTTTGTTTTTTTATAAGGTTATTTTGTTTTGATGACCCGGGTCATGGGTTTGGTGGATTGACTCAAGTTGTTTTTTATGTTATCTTTTTAATTGCTTCAATTTGCTTTTAATTGGGTTATCGTGGTCTTATTACCCGGATTGCAAATTCGACATGTTAACTCGAGTTATTTTTAATTGATTTTTTTCAATTTCATCATTCAATATTGGGTTGATTTGTTATCTATTTTGATTCATAATTTATCATAGTCTTATAACCCAGGTCATGAATTTGACATGTTAACCAGGGTTATCAAAGGTCAATCCAATACATTATTATTTTAATATTAAAAAAACATATTATCTTAAAATTTGTTTAGTCAAATATTATTTTCACGGGTTATATAGATTATTTTTTGACCAGTAAAACCAACCAAGTTATATTGAGTAAACCCTCATACGATTTTATTTTTTGCTGAAAAAAAAACATTACCAACATTTAATATTTTTTAACGTTCAAGAAAAATTTAACCTGACTCGTAATGTAGCACGAATCAATCATCTAGTATACACCATGAGATAATGGGTATGTAAAAAATAAATATAATTAAATTTATAAAAAGTTATTTTATATATTAGAATATTATCTTCAAAAGAAATAATAAACTGGTACCCAAAGTTTTTCTATCAATTGAAAATTCGGAACATCTATCAAAATAATATCGATACTTTTTCATGAAAAAAAAATAACTGTAAACCAAAACTTAAAATAAATTACTTACAAAGTAGGTAAGGGCGACCAAATCTGGAAAATATTGCAATCAGGTAAGTAGTTTTTCGAGAGAGCTCATCATGATGCTCGTTGACTGTATTATAAAAAATATTTTTTTACAAAAGAAGATATTTTTTTATTATTATAGAAAGAACTTATTAAAATTAGAAATAAATAAATAATTTTTCAATTTATATAATATTTAACCTGTAGTTTTTATTTTTTTTCATTTCTTTATTTCTTTATAATCTTAATAGTTATTTATGTAATAAAATATTGAGAAAAAATAACTAAGTCATAGGAATCAAAAGACATGCCTCGTTTTTTACAATTTACTTAATGCTTTTAGCGAAATCTTTTTTTTTTTAGCGAAATCATTCAACCAATATCATCAAAACAATCTTTTAGCGAAATCATTAACAAATGACTCATATTAAGCAAATTAATTCAGCATAGAGATTTGATTTTTTTATTAGCATGAATGTTTGGGTTATCTTATATGTATTTTGATTAATTTCATGGATTTTGAAGTTAACGATCACGTAAGAATTTACTGGCTCTGAAATTTATGAGACTTAAACTGGTAATATTTAGAGAGCAAAGCTGGAACCTGAGCAATTAAACTATATCTCTCAGAGTTTACAAGAATTTGATTATTACTTAGAGTGATACAAGAACTTGTTTAATTAATTGCTTCTATTACATAGATGGTATAAATAGTTAACCCCATAATAAACTAATTTTCAATGAAGTTTATGATTATCGTGATAATTAATAAACTTCACTTGTTATTTTCATTTTTCTTCATCTTAAAAAAAAGGAGAATCTATATAGGATATAGTTTTTAGCCTGCAACTTATTAGGGGGGAAAACCTAATTTAATAATGTTCTTGAAATTAAAAAAAAAAGGTCCCTCAATTAGATAATTGAAACCCTTTTCGTTTAATTAAATTAGGTAATCATTTGTGCGGGCAGAAAGGTAGCACAGTGAGCTTCCGATTACGCACCACCACAGGCCCACACGACTATTATCTTGAGCATATATGCTGACATGGCCACATAAGTTGGATGGCCCTTGAGGTGCTAAAAGGGAGGCCATATTTTATTTTTATAGAAAACTTAGTTTAGTCTCTAAATTATATATTCATTCTCGATTAAGTGCAAAATCGTAGATTCTAACAATTCCATCCCTGAGTTTTTAAATATTTCTCAATTAGGTACGTGATAATGTTCATTAACTTTCCCATCAAATTTATCACATTCTTAGAAACCTCGATTTAGTCCCTAGATTATACATCCATCCTCAATTACACCTTAATGTTGTAAATTTTGAGGATTTGGTCATGATATTTTTAAAATATTATCAATAAAGCCCTTTGTTCACGCTCATCAACTTTCCCACATAATGTTCTGCATAAATATGCGCTCTGTGTGGGAAATGTTAGGGGAAATCGACAAAAGGGCCATATTGAGAAGTATAGAAGATGGTGGGACCTAATTGATGAAATCTATAAGTTTGGGAGCTGATTGAGAAAGGGTATTAGTTAGGGACTAAATAGAAGTTTCCCGTTTTTTTGGTTTGAGAGAATCTCTTTACCCCACGTCTCATCACGCCTTCCAGCTGGTTCCTTCACTCGTCTTTGGTTGAATATAATAATTATTTTAAAGCAAGGGCAGTCCGAGAGTTTCTTATTTTAATTATTTAGTTTAACCATGACCCAGCCAGCCAGTCGTTCTTTTACCCGTCTCGTACGCGGAAGAAATCACAGAACCGCAGGTGTCAATTTGGGATTTTTCAGCTGCTCCGCAACCAAACATTCTGATTCCCACCATCTGTTCTTGACCTGCAAATCTTCAAACAAACAAGAACAAATTAATTAGAACAGCACGTATTTTTGACCAGTAAATTGAAAGTAGCTTACACCTTCTTCTCTTTTTCCCAAGCACAAAGAATTGGTCCCAAACCAAAACCCACTCAACCTGTACGTGTCAAAAGCTCCACTTAACAAGAAATTGAATTAGTCCTCAATGGCCGACGGACGGGTGGTGCCTAAAATGGCACACAGGCGAAACAACGGAACCCCCTCCCTCTCTTTTAAAGGCCATGGATAAAATATTGTCCGGCGACTAAAGTATTTGGTGGTGGAGGCAAAAAAAAAAGATTTGATTCTCATATTTATATAATTCCAAACACACACAAATTTACTCTTTTTTTTCTTGCTCGTCGTCGTCATCATCTATAGTTCTTTTCTGTATAAAAAATATACTAATTGACTAACTCCAGCGTTTAGGAAATTTAATATAATCTTCAAGTACTAATGCCAATAACCGCAACACTGATGATTATGACGTAGGAGTTCTTGTGGACGGCTTGGACTGCAGCGACGGCCTTTGTATCCGATCGGAGGGGAAAAACTGCCAGATCGGTCATGATTAAAAACTGATTTGGTAGGTGAAAACTCGATGCTGGAAGCATTCGAGGTCGGAGGAGAGATTTTCTTGAGCGATTTCGGAGGAAACAATATAGCTCTAATCTTGGAACCCGGACAAGATCTATCGTATTCGGTAATCAAGTTGGTTAATTCCTCGTCCGATTTTACCGAAATCAATGTCTCCAAGTCTCCGTTTGGTAAAGGACACCTTAATTCCACCGAAAATCCACAGAATTCACCTAGCTTCACCATCAACTCTGTACACAAAAGAAAATCAGCATCGAGCCAAATCAAAATTAACCTAAAAATTAAGTGTTGATTAGTGAAAAAAAAATAACAAACCTGCATAGGATATAGAACGATCGACGGCAAGAACTCTGGTCATTCCACCGACGTAACGGAGAACGCCGTCACTGGAACGAGGAAGCAATTTCCCGCTGTAACTACATAGAAACTTGAGAGTTTCTGCTTTTGCTTTATTGTCAATCATCACCATGCTCTTGGTTTTTTCGGAGTGAAAGTGAAAAAGGGAGCTGGTTGTTCGAAGAGGCTTCTAGGTAGTAAAAGGGGGAAAGAGAGAGAGAGAGAGTTTTTTGCTGCTCTGTCTTTCAAACAAAACCTAGGCGAAATCGGAGGGTATAAATAGGAGTGTGTTGAGGCTAGTGTGGGACCTACACGGATGTCATGAGGTATTAGCAACTTCTGCCGGAAGCACTATAGGAAGGTTGAAGGGTTAAGGAGTCTGACACGCACCATACGCTACCGTTTTGAAAAATCCAAATTATATTCGGATATTCGAAGCGGTTAGAGAGGGTTGGCTTGGCTACGAAAGAATTGGGGGCATGGTGGGCCCTAGTCTAGGTTAGCGTGCTGCTTTCTTGGTCCAAAGAGGCATGGACCTACTATCAAATTAATTTCCTCTTTGCCTAATTACGTTCCTTTTTTGTGGGACACCTTTAATTATGCTCTTGGTTGTTTCGTAAATCATGGGATTTTCTTGCCAACCATTTATTGGTGTGTGCTTTCCAGTACACGCTGTAATAAATATAGTGCAATGTTTATTAATTCGGTAATTAATCTCTTAAGAATGATTTTTTTCTTACAAAATAAATAATAAATGCTGCCCGATTGCCTTATTATCATACATTAATTGTATGGTAATTAATTAATAAGATTACTTGTCCCAGTAGATTTTTTCATATATAAAAACTTGTACTGGTAAAGGGAATCCCTAAAATATTATCATAAGATGTAAGATAATAATTACTAATAAAAAATAAATTACATCCATGGAAAATAGAACTTTTCTTTAGGAGAAATTTGTCTATTGTCTTTTTAAATTTAATATAAATATTAAAGTTAGGAGTGGCTATTTGTGAATTGATGTGTAATTTTAAAATATTTCTCGCTCATATGTCACTTTTTTTTTTAAGGAGAATTAAATAATTAATGTATATTTGCAGGGGCGGTAAAGATTATTTTTAAAAATATTTTTTATTTTTAATATCATTAATATATTAAAATATTCAATAACATAAAAAAATTAAAATTTTATAAAAATACGGTCCAATTATAATTCCGAACACTCCACAAATCAAACTCAATAAAAAAAAAAATGATTGGAATCTTATACTACACGCATCGAATCATAAGAGCAAAGAAGGAAATTGTAAAAGAAATCTACAGGGTAACCTCTTTCGATTAAAATAGCTATCAAAACTTGCCTAAACTCACCAATTGCAGGAGCGGGTAGTAAAACTAATTCTCCAAGCAGCCGCCTTCAAGAAGATATAATATCTAAATTAAGAATTAAGTTTACTTTTACGCGTTTTCTACTCATAAAATAATACTACTATCTTGCTGCCATAGACAAAGGATTGATTAGTAATTAACTCTACAGATCTACAGTATATGTAGGCCCCTGCGTTCACAACCCCCGGGAAACAATCAGATATTTTGAAATAATGGATTTGAAATTAAAAATAAAAACAATTACATCAACACATAATACGATAAAAAAAATTAAAAACTTATATTAAAAAAATAAAATTCAGAAACATAATTTAACTGCAATCTCAAACACTCTCTAGTTTTTATGATTGTGGTAATATTTTTAGTTGAATTAAAAAAATTAAAAATACAAATATTTCGTTAAAGCTGTTATGAGATGAATTTTTACTTGGAAAAATAAATAAAAAAACAAGCCTTCTTTAATGAAAATAGAGGTTATTTTAACTTTTATAAAATTAATATTTGAAATGTGATTATATATAAGACCCGGTACAAAATGCAAAAGTTAACAATGGTATCTAAATCTAGAAATTTATAGTATTTGTTATTATGATAATAATTGTTTTTTTGTTTGAAAATATATTAAAGTCATATTTTTTATTATTGATACTAGTATATAAAAAAATTTAAAAATATAAAAAAATATTAATTTAAAAAAAAATCAGTTTTTTTTTAAATCTCAGTGACACCACAGAACAGACAATGCCTTATTGGATTCCTTCCATAATAATTTGCTTCCAAAAGAAGTCTCACCAGAAAAAGTTTCTTCCTTGTGTTTTTGTTTTTTCTGCCTTTAAAAGAAAGTATGAGTGTGTGTCCAATCTCTCTACAATCAAATGATAAGCCCAGATGAAATAATTTGCATTCCTTCCATAATACTTCATGTCAGCATATGCTGCACAGTATATGACTAGCTTATTTATAAAAATAAAATAGTTTTTAACCATGAAATGAATTGAATTTCATTTCAATATATTTTTATTTAATATTAATATGGAAAAACTTTTAATCTACTTGGATTAATTTAGGTTGATTTGCGAAACTCACGGGAATAAACATGAAAAAAAAAGCTCAATCTCAAATTAATTTAATATTTTAGGACTAAATCGGTTAAAAAAAATATTTAATTAAAAAAAGTTAAGTGAACTAGAGTCAACCAAGTAAATTCACAATAAAAGTCATGCACATCATCAGATTCAATAAATTTATTGTTCCAGAGATTATTTTTCATTTAAATTCATGAAAAAACAATAGCCTCCAAGCTTTGGATTAACCTATTAAACTAATAACCTGACTAATGAACACAATTGGATTCAATGACTTGTTTTATTAATTATTTTAAAAAACCAAATATAACAAAGCAAAAATAAATAATAATAAAAAATGAGCCCGACCTCACAGGCCTACACATTAAAAATAACCTAGACGCGTAGACCTTTCAGCCTAGCCTGCGTGAGTGGGTCTATCTTTATTTTTTTTATTTCTTAAATAGGTGAATGATATGCCGTCTACTTTTTAGAATTCAATTCGCGACCAAAGGTTGTCAAAAAATCAGAAGTCCGGTTTTTTCAGATAAAAAACTCATTTTGACCCAAAACACTCTAAAAATCTTGATAAACTTATCCATGATTGGAAACCCCCCCTCCAAAAAAAAAAAAGCTCAAAGAATCTGAAATCAACTTAAATCTTGAAATTCTTCGTATAAACAAGTTAGCATTATCAGGCAATTAAAGGAAAAAAAATATAGGTGAAACTCTCATCATCAAATAGAACCTATTGACATTGATATCAACTATTTTGGTGGTCGTAATAGTCGACAACGATTGTTTTCTCTCTCTGCATTAGAATTTAGTCTCTCCCCCCCCCTCACAAAGAGAAGACTAAAAAATAAAAAAAATAAAGTTGGATACTAAAATTTAATTTCAAACAACTAAAGGACAGACTACCTAATAACTAAAAACGATATGGACTAAAATGAACTTTTCAAATGAAATTCAAAGTCGCCACCTGTTTTATCCATTATTTTCACCTTGATCCTTTGTCTTTCAATCTAATCCTTTTCTATTAAAAAAAAGGGTGCTAATTTGGGCTTAATATAACATAATTGTGCAAAACAAAAAGAGTTTAAGGATGAAATATATAATTTAAGAAACATTAACCATTCTAACCTACAGTGTTTTGTGAGATGATAAATAATGTAAGAGCTATAATGAATTAAAAAAAAACTTATTAAAAAAAACTAAATGAAAACTTAAGTCAACAAAGAAAACTCACGATGTAAGTCATGTATGTCATCCGATTTAACAAATTTTTTATCTTATAGATTATTTCATTCAATTATATAATAATAAAGTGCATGATAAATTTTTTTTATAAGATATCTTTTAAAAAAGAAGAAAAAAATGTGATAGGTGCGTGGGGCCGATATAGCCAAAGTAGATCGTTGATAACAAAATGTAAAATTGCATTATTTTAGTTTTAATTTAAATAAAAAGAAATGGATCATCAATAATAAAAGGATGATTTTGTATTTTAAAAAAATTAAAGGACATAAAAAGCATTAAATAAAATAAAATAATAGTCAGATGTTGTTGTTTAACCCTTTAAACCTGCTATAGACACTAAAATTTCAACAAGTCTGACCCATGATCCAAAAATCTTTATAACCAAAGAAATTAAATTTTTTGGGTTTGGAATCAAATTAAATGAAAAACCCAATTCAAATATATTTTATGATTCTTACTTTAATATCCTTCAAGTTAAAAGTATTTTAAGTAATTTTCATATCAATTTTTCTAAAATATCTTTTAGATAAAGGACATTTGAGGTAAATTGCACTTGGTATGTTTATAAATAGACAACAAAGCCACTGAATCAAACACAACAACAAAAACAACATGCATACAAGCAAATAAGAACAAGAAGAAGCAGAAGAAAGACAACATATAGAGACTAAAGATCAAGAATAAGTACTTGGAAATTCTCTCAAAGAAATTCAAGTCCATCAAGAATGCAAAGAATCAAAGTCCTTTCTTTCATCAAATTAAATCAAGTTAAGATGTCACATGATTAAAGTTTTTAGGCTCGTGTGAATAGTCTTCATCAAGTCAAGTCAAGTTCTTTATCAAATCAAATCAAGTTAAGATCTTATAAAGTTAAAGCTTTTCGGGCTCATGTGAATATCTTCCCATCCAAAATAAAATCTAGATTCGATTATTAATAAGATAATTTGTGCACATAAAGAGCATCATAAGAGAGTTTCCACCTTTTCTTGTAATTAAATTTATTTTTATAATTTTGACATCATTTTTAGTGTATTTTTTAATACGTGATATTTTGTGTGAACACATGCAACCCCGCTCATTGACTAAATTATGTTCAATGATTGTTTTTATCAATTTTTTAACCCAAATAAAAAATAACAAAAAAATTAAAAAAAAAAAGACAAAAAGGAGCCTAGGCTTATGGGCCGGTGGCCTAACATGCCTTGACATTAAAAAAAAAAAGAAGCAAAAATAACCTAGCCCATGTGTTTATGCCCGACTTTAATTTTTTTTTATTTCTTAAAGGGTAGAAGACTTGTTGTTTGCTTTTTTTTCTTTGAAAAAAGATAGCATACGTCGTGTTGTATTCTGTAGAATCTGGCGACCAAAGGTTGTTAGAAAAACAGGTGCTCAAGTTGTTTTTACTATAAAAATTCATTTTAATTCAAAACATTTATAAAACACCCTGAACATCTTGATAAATCGGTTTTTTTGTGGTTGGAGTCATCATCAATGATGACTTATCTTTTATATTGGAATCCAATAAACCTTTTTCTCATCTCATAAAAAAAATATTGAAAAATGAGGAAAATAGAATTACATACTAAAAATAATTTTTTGACATTCAAAGGACCGATCACCTAGTAATTAAAATCCAAATTACCCTTAATGTATTTTTAAAATTATATTAAAAAAATCAATAAATGTATTTAAATATTAATTCTAACATTTGAATAAAAAAGATAATAAAGGAATGGACACACTTTTTTTAATGGGAGGAGGGGATATGCAGTGGTGGACACGTAGAGGGATGTGTGGCATTTGCTGGTAGAACAGTTAAGATTCTAATGCAGTTAGGCTTGGACACGTGGAGCTAACATCATCTCCGTTGGCATTCATGGGGGGCCGTAGTTGTTTTAATATTTGTCCACTACTATCCTCAAAACTGACGGTGATTCCAATATATAATATATTATATCTATTCCGCACCGCTTAAGGTATTGTACTGGTGTCTTGGTGTTTTTTTTTTTAAAAAAAAAAATATTAAAAAAGTATTTTTATTTATAAAAATTTATTTCCGATAAATTAAAATAATTTAAAATCATTAATGTCAAAAATGTTTTTTAAAACAAAAAAACAAACATTGTTTTCAAGTTCGATATTCTTATCTCATGCATTATAGAAGGGAGAAGATAGGTAGTGAGATGCTGACACATTTAGTGATTATCATGAAAAGAACATAATAATAATTAATTAATATCCTAAGATCCATATCCAAACTATATTTTTTAAAAAAACTCAACTATGTTTAAAAAGAGAGAGATTAGATTTGGGTTCTTTAGTTTGGATGATGTTTCTGTTTTCTAGGTTTTGAAAAATATTAAAACTGGAATATTCATTGGTACATGGTGACTTGTGATTTGATGTGATTGATTTTTAATTTTATTCTAGATTATTTTAAATATTTTTATTTTATATAGTTTTTATTTATTTATATGTAGAGAAAAATAAATTTATGGAATCATGAGCTTTAGAGTTTTCCATCGTTGATAACTTTGGATATAAGAGGAGGAAGAAGGAGATTGAGTCAGACTTCATCAACGGTTGAGAAATTCATCCTAAACAAGGTTTTATCTTTATTCTCTTCTTCTTCTTTTTTTTCTTTTAATATTTCATCATGAATTCTATAGATATTTTAATTTGTAATAATCTTATCATTAATTAATTATTATTATTAAGGCTTTGAAGTAGCTCTCGATGACATTCTCAAAATTCTAATTTATTTTATTATATATATATATATATATATATTTGTTTTATTTTATGCGGAAGGACATGCTCTAAGCCCAAGCCTGAGAAGGAAGAAAAGATGGTCAGATGTTTTAGGCCGTTCCTTAAGTTTACAGGGACTTGGAATTGCATCGGCCTTCCGTTTCTGTTCAGCTGCCTGATCCATGTTAAATAACCTCCAAGTATGTTTTTTTTTATTTTTATTTTAAGAATTTATTTATTTTTATTTTTTTACTTTAAATTAATATTTTTTTAATGTTTCTAAATTATTTTGATGTGCTAATATCAAAAATAATTTTTAATAATAAAAAAATATTATTTTAATATATTTTCAAATAAAAAATACAAAAACAACCATAACTATATTCTAAACACCAGTGCCCTTCTCTCTCTCTCTCTCCCCCTTCAGAGATTCAACACAGCAAATTCTGCCAGAAATAATTACTTGCTCAGGAACAGTTAGACCCCAGCAATGGAAGATTATAGGCACTGCAAAGGGAAAGGAGATAATAATAATAAAAAGGATTAACGTGGCTGTCGCGGGTGCGTGACGTCGCGGCGAATATTCCACTTTTAAAACTAGGAAAAAGTGTATGGTATCTATTTGACAAATGTGGGGAGACAAAAAATATTGTCTTTTGTTGGTAGGAAATGGAATGAGAGTCGCCACCTAGTATTTTGGTTACTAGGAACCCTAACTGGTCTCAGAGATTGGGTACGGGGACTGGTTGCGTAAAGGGAAGGTATTAGCACCCCAAATACGCCCTACCTAAGGTAACCTGCATTGTTTAACTGTCTGATAAGATTCTAGGTCTCGTTGTGTTTCCTAGTTGTTGGTCCGTCTATGGTTCAAGAAAAGTTCTCCTCAATAAGGAGATCCTTATCTTATCGGGTAAAGCCTAACCGTTCTAACGTCAATGTGAAAAAACATATTTAATCAGGAATACATTTTACGTATAAATTCGTAATCCCATATACTAAAAGAAAACAAAAAGATTTTTTTAGAATTTTTGAAATATTGGCCTAGTTCTCATGGCTTAAATAAACCGGTTATAAAAGCCAAAATGCATGTTAATACATATATTGTTTTTTGAATCTTTCTTTGTTGTATGAAAATATGATGTTATAATATTTATATATATATATATTGGAGAGACTAGGCCGTATGCATGAAAACAAAATATTTTAAAATTATTTTATTTTTTATGTCTTGACGAAAATCGGGTATTTTAATACCGGATTTGTATCTTTACAGTATAAAAATACAACCAAATATTAATCCACTTTGATAAAAATATTCAGAAAAATCAACAATATTCTTAAAGATATTTAGAAAAATTTTGAAGGCAAAAGACATTTTTTTGTTTTGAAAATGTTTTGATGTTTTGATGAAAACCGGGTATTTTAATACCAGATTTGTATCTTTACAGTATAAAAATACCAACCGATATTAATCAAAAAATAATAATAAAATTACGAAAAATCACATATTTTTTTAAATAAGTTTTTCGGAATTTCCTTAAATTTTATATATATATATATATATATATATATATATATATATATATATATATATATCCATACATAAATAAAACAAAAAAAACAAAAGAATATATATAATATATAATATTAAATGGGTTGGGCTGGTCCGGCCCACCAATTGGGCTGGGCCAGACTCAGCCCCAGAGGTGTTGGGCCGATCTCGGCCCAAAATGGATTGGGCCAATTTCGGCCCAAGTACTATTATTCTCTTCTGGGCCAGACCCGGCCCAGAAGACAGGACTGGGCCAGGATCCGCCTGGCCCAGACCAAAACGGGCGGGGGGGGAATTATTTCCCCCCGCCACCCCTGCATGCAGAACGTTATACGTTCTGCATGCAGAGAAGAAAAAAAAATAAAATTAAACGCCGGAAAAAGGGGAGGCCGAAGGGTTACCTGGCGCGGAGGCGGTGGCTTGCTGCGTTTCTGGCGGGGCTGTGGCGGAGGCTGGTGGCGGCGTCTTGGCTCACGGACGGCGGCTCCCAGCGGCAGCAGCAGTGCTCTGTTTTACAGTGTTTCCGGTGACCCTCCAGTTTGGTTTCCCTCCAGTTTTCAACTTTTCCTTCCTCTTCCAATGTTTCGGTCTTTTTCTTTCTTCCCTTCACTCTCTTCTCTCGGTCTGTTTTCCTTTTTTTTTTGTTTTCTCGCCTCTCTCGGTCCTCTCTCTCGGTCTCCCACTCCTCTGGTGTTTTCGGGTCTATTTATAGAGCCAAGGAGCGGGGCTTTTTATGGTTGCACGTGGGGAGCAAAGGCTGCGGCGGTCGACCGGCCATTTGGGTGCAGCTGGCGTGGTACGACTTCCCTGTTTTCTGGTAGGCGCGCGGCGGGTGGTCGGCCAGTAACTTCGGCCGGTGGTCCACAGGTGTTGGGCTTCGGGTTGGTGGCCTTGTGGAGAGAGAGGTTGGTCTAAAGAAGAAAAAACCATTCTTCTTCCTTCTTCTGCATCGCGTCCATGGAGGAAGAAGAAGGGGAACAGTGCCGTTCAAAACGGCACCGTTCTGTCCCTCTTTTTTTTTTTTTGTATGAAACGACGTCGTTTTGGATAAAACGCGCCGTTTCATTTAAATGTGGCGCCAAAAACGCGCCAAATTTCAAATCAGCCCTCAATCATCTTTTGTTCATTCAATTGCATCCCTGCCAAAATCGATCCCCGTCCCTATATTTGGCCGCGTTTTTCACTTTGGTCCTTGGCCTCTGAATTATGCAATTGAGCCCTCAATTGATCAATAAACTTCCAATTTCTTCAATTAGGCCCCTGAATCAATTAATTCCAGCCCCTATACTTACGCGCCTTCTTCAATTTGGTCCCTGGTTTCGGATTTCTTCAATTAAGTCCCTAATTGGCCCTTAAACTTCAATATTTATGCAGTTAAGCCCCTGATTTGACTTAATAAATTCCTAAAAAATATATTTTGGCCCCATAACTTAAATTTCTTCTAATTAAAGCCCAAATTGACTTAAAAATCAATTTTTCTTGCAATCAAATCCCTTATAAAATCATTTAAAAATCCAATTAAATCCATAAACATCCAAATTTGGGCTTTTCTCCTCAAATTTCAAACTGTCCTTCTCAACAGGGCTCTCCTCCTTCAAGAATATACTGTCAAAAATCCAATCTTTGTATTTTTAACCTCATTGACCAATTTTCCGACCATTTTCTGAGCGCTTCTGCCTCCTGTTATTTTTCTTAACCTCCTTTGGCTGTATATATTTTTTATATATATATATTTTGTGGGGGACCCAAAAATGGGTTACAACAGATGCCCCCTCTTTATAATGCTTACGGAGCAAGGTTTTTGCGCAGTAAGTTTTATAAAGATAAACCCAAAACGGAAACTCCCGGAACTGATCTGATTGAAGCTTGATTGATCTGAAACTTGTCTTTTATAGCAATCTCAACTTGGAATCTCATCCGGCGATTCCATTTAACCAACATGAAATATGAGGTCCTGTCTGGCGACCTCCTTTAATCAATATCGAAATACGAGATCCCTTATGGCGATCTCCTTTAATCAACTTGGAATCCCAGCTAGCGATTCCATTTTTTTTCTTTTTTTTTTCTTTTTGCGAGGTCCCATCTAGCGACCTCCAAATAGCGAAATACGAGATCCCTTCTGGCGATCTCTTTTATTCAACTTGGAATCCCATCTGGCGATTCCTTTTATTTAACATGTAATACGGGGTCCCATCTGGCGACCTCCGAATAGCGAAACACGAGATCCCTTCTGGCGATCTCCTTTATCTTGGAATCCCATCTGGCGATTCCTTTTATTCAACATGTAATATGGGGTCCCATCTGGCGACCTCCGAATAGCGAAACACGAGATCCCTTCTGGCGATCTCCTTTAAACAACTTGGAATCCCATCTGGCGATTCCTTTTATTCAACATGTAATACGGGGTCCCATCTGGCGACCTCCGAATAGCGAAACACGAGATCCCCTCTGGCGATCTCCTTTATCTTGGAATATCATCTGGCGATTCCTTTTATGCAACATGTAATACGGGGTCCCATCTGGCGACCTCCGAATAGCGAAACACGAGATCCCTTCTGGCGATCTCCTTCAATCTTGGAATCCCATCTGGCGATTCCTTTTATTCAAAGCTGAAATACGATGTCGTTCTTCCTGATGGTAGGGCTCAAAACTTCTCATTTTTTTTTCTATTTCTTGTTCTTCTCGTTGTTCTAAGATCCACTATGATTCACCACTGTGATTCTTTGCTATCATCCACTATGATTCTTTCTTCGTCTCCAATCTTGTGGGAATGCCTTAAGAATTCCTCCTGTAATGATCTAAAAAAACATATATGCAATGATTTATGATTAGATGTCATGCGTGCATTCGTACCTGGTTTTGAAACATAGGTCCCATCCTCCTCTTCTAGTTCATGAAGCTCTCTCTTGCTTGAGCTTGCTTTTGAAGTCGTATGCTGGATTCATCTCTCGTGTTGTCTCTGACTTTCTTCAAGTAGTCCTTTTCCCAAAATGTATGACTTGTCATTGCCCCTTTGTCATGCTTTTGTCAAATGCTTTAGCTTGGTTTTCAAAACTCTAGGCTTCCGTGCATTTTAAACACGTAAAACTTTTCATGAAAACATCTCTTATTGCCCCCAGTGCAGGGGTGTGATTCTAGTCTAGGCTTTGGTCTAGAGAAGAAATTCGTTTAGCCGATGCTAAACTTTTTAGGTGCGATAACAACAAGATATGCACTGTTGGGATTAATGCAAAAATGATTGTTGTGAGATCAATGCAAAAGAGAAAGAAGTCAATGGCCAAACTTTGCTTTATTGATTTAAGAGCCTACATCAAGCATAATATCTTTTTACAGAGTCAGAATTCACAGGTCGAGCTAGGTCTTCTCCATCCATTCTAGCCAACTTCAGCGCTCCTCCTGAGAATGCCTTCTTTACTACATAAGGACCCTCGTAATTTGGTGCCCATTTGCTTTGATCGTCTCCAGGCAGTGACAATATTTTCTTCAATACTAGATCCCCTTCTTGAAACAACCGCGGTCTAACCTTTTTATCATATGCCTTGGCCATTCGTTTCTGGTAGAGTTGGTGATGACATATCGCAGCTATCCTCTTTTCGCTGATCAAGTTCAGTTGCTCATATCTTACTTTGGCCCACTTGGCCTCCTCTAATTCGGAATCCATCAACACTCTTAACGACGAGATTTCTACTTCCAAAGGCATCACTGCTTCCATACCGTACACCAGAGAATATGGGGTAGTCCCTGTCGAGGTCCTGACTGTAGTGCGGTATGCATGAAGGGCGAATGACAACATCTCATGCCAATCTCTATATGTGACTACCATTTTCTGAATAATCTTCTTGATGTTCTTGTTGGCGGCTTCTACTGCTCCATTCATTTTTGGTCGGTATGGTGAAGAATTCGAATGCTTGATTTTCCATTTAGTACACAACTCTGCTATCATTTTGCCATTGAAATTCTGTGCATTATCTGTCACTATCTTTTCCGGAGGACCATATCGACAAATCTAGTCCTTCTCTATAAACCTCTTCACTACGTTCTGTGTTACGTGGGCATATGAACTGGCTTCCACCCACTTTGTGAAGTAGTCAATAGCTACGAGGATGAATCTATGACCATTGCTAGCTTTTGGGTTAACAGGACTGATCATGTCGATTCCCCACATTACAAACGGCCAAGGAGATATCAGATTAAATAGCGGAGCTGGCGGCATATTGACATTTATGACATTTCCTGACATAGTCGATACAGTCTTTCTCTAGTGTCATCCAAAAATAACCAGCCCTTTGGATTTTCCTCGCTATCATATGCCCGCTAGCATGGGTTGAGCAAATCCCCTCATGGACCTCCCGTAATGCCTTTCTAGCATCTGCCTCATTCAAGCACCTTAGCAGGGTTCCATCAAATGATCTTTTGTACAAAATCTCTCCATCTAAATAGAAGTCTATAGCCAACCTTCTCAAGGTTTTCTTATCCGTTTTGGAAGCTCCCACCGGATATTCATGATTTTGCACAAGGTTCTTGATATCATAATACCAAGGCTGTCCGTCCATCTCTCCTTCAACTAAGCAACAGTGAGCTGGGTCATTTCTAATGTCAATATGTATCGGTTGTACCTTGCACTTGAGATCAATGGTAGTCATAGCAGCTAACGTGGCCAAAGCATCCGCAAAATGGTTCCCTTCCCTTCCCAGATGGGTGAATCTAATTTCTTCAAATTCTTTTGCTAACGTGGATAGGTATTCCTGGTACGGCCTCAACTTTTCCTCCTTGGTTTGCCATTCCCCTTTAACCTGACAAATAATCAACATTGAATCTCCATACACATCTATCTTCTTTATCTTCAACTCTAATGCTGCTTCTAAACCGAGGATACAAGCTTCATACTCAGCTGTATTGTTGGTGCACTCGAAATGCAGTTTAACCGAAACTGGATACTGTTTCTTATCAGGAGAGATTATTACCGCACCGGCCCCATTACCATATACATTCACTGCACCGTCAAAAAACATCGTCCACCAATCTGTCTTCTCTTCTTCTTTCTCTATTGACAATATATCTTCATCAGGGAAGTCAAAATCCAAAGGTTCGTAGTCTTCAACAGCATTATCGGCCAGATGGTCCGCGATTGCACTTCCTTTCACGGCTTTCCTTGTCATATATACTATGTCATATTCTGCCAATAAAACTTGCCACCTTGCAATTCGACTTGAGAGAAAGGGCTTGTTACAAATATACCTCAGAGGATCCACTTTTGAAATTAACCAAGTGGTGTAGTATAACATATAATGTCGCAACCTCTTTGCCGCCCACACCAACGCACAACAAAGCCTTTCTATCTCCGTGTATCTAGACTCACATTCAGTGAATTTCTTGCTTAAGTAATAAATGGCTCTTTCCTTCCTTCCGGTTTCATCATGCTGTCCTAATACACATCCCATGGCTGCTTCAGTTACTGTGAGATATAATATTAGAGGCTTTCCTGATACTGGAGGAACCAGTAAAGGTGGATTTTGTAAATAATGCTTGATTTTATTGAATGCCTCCTCACACTCCTCATTCCAGGTTCCGGGATTCTTTTTCCTTAGTAGTCGGAATATAGGTTCACACGTTGTTGTTAACTGAGCTATAAACCGAGCAATGTAGTTTAACCTTCCCAAGAATCCTCTTACTTCTTTCTCCGTCTTGGGGGATGACATGGCTTGGATGGCCCTCACTTTATCTGGATCCACCTCTATACCTCTATCACTTACCACAAATCCTAACAGCTTGCCCGATTTAACTCCGAATGAACATTTTGCAGGATTAAGCCTTAATTTATATTTCCTCAACCTCTCAAACAACTTCCTCAAAACTTCAACATGATCCTCTCCCCTTTTAGACTTGGCAATCATATCGTCTACATACACCTCAATTTCCTTGTGCATCATGTCGTGGAACAAAGTCACCATTGCTCTTAGATAGGTTGCTCCTGCATTCTTCAATCCAAATGGCATGACCTTGTAGCAGAATGTACCCCAAGGTGTGACAAAAGTTGTTTTCGCCTTATCCTCTGGAGCCATTTTTATCTGGTTGTATCCTGAAAAACCATCCATAAAGGAATATGTCGAACTCCGGGCAGCGTTGTCCACTAAAACATCTATGTGTGGTAGAGGAAAATCATCCTTGGGACTAGCTTTATTCAAATTCTGAAAATCCGCGCACACTCTAATCTTCCCCTCTTTCTTAGGCACCACAACAATGTTAGATACCCATCGTGGATACCTAACTACTTCTAGAAAGCCAGCATCCCATTGCTTCTCGAGTTCTGTCTTGACCTTCATCCAGACATCCGGGTGGGCCCTCCTCAGCTTTTGCTTGACTGGCTTACAACCTTCCTCCAACGGTATCTTGTGTACTACAATATTTGTATCCAAACCAGGCATATCTTCATAGGACCAAGCAAAGACATCTGAATATTCTTGTAATAGGGCGATCATTTTTATCCTTTGCTCAGAGGTAATTAGGGTACCTATTTTTAACTCCTTCTTGAACTGATCACTGCCTACATTGATGGTTTCGAGTTCTTCTGCAACAGGTTTCCAAGTCTGTTCCTGTTGTTCTACTAGCCTGGTGAATTCACTGATATGGCTTTCATCCCACTCTTCTTCTTCCATAGTTATCACATGTTCATTCAAGTTTGGCCATTTATTCTTGATGCTGAATGTATGTGATGTTGTAGGAGATCCGCTTTCAGGATTCCTGAAAGCGGGAAGTGCTTGGTGTAAATGCATAAAGAAAGAAGGCAATTTGTGAAAAGTGCATGATCTCACAATTTATTTAAAGAAAAGGTGGGCTCCATGACAAACATGAAATCTAGCTGACATCATGAGCCTTGATTGTCAACTAGAGGAAATAAAAACAAACATAAGCAATGACAAAAGCATGCTAAGGCAAACAAAGTTGGTTTACATTTTGAAAACCACCGGAGCTTCTTGGGTCTCCCAGTTCTGGAACTTCTCGTCCTGAGCCAACTTGCGCACGAAGGTCTTGGCGGAGACGTCTTCTATGGTGTAAACCGACAGTTGTGGGAGTGCTTCATCTCCCTTTCTTGCTACTGTCTTCATGTCTTCTTCTTCTATCTTGTTTTCCCCCAAGGTATTTATGCCCATGTTTGATAGTTCTTGACCAAGGCTTTCGGCTTCTTTATCCTGTTGCACTATGTATGCAGCTTTTGGGAATGACACGCTAAGAGGAGGGATTTCTAGCTTTTCTTCTTGAAGCTCTCTTCCTTTAATTCTAGCCATCCTTCTTGCCCTTCTTCGACCAGCAGCCCACCGATAATCTTCTTGGTTAGGTTGATACCCTAACCCAAATCTTTGAGCAACACTTTTTATCCTTGCCTGATTAACCCCTCCTGGTATCCCGATAATAAGGTTATACTGAAATGGGATCCCGCGGTCCAAAAAGCATAGACTTGCCATCCTTACTGCTTTTGAGATCCTTGGCCTTCTAAGCACTGTGTTCTCCGGCACCCAGTCGGTGTTCACAATCTCAAAGGCATGTATATTGTTATCCTTGCAATCATCTGCTTCGATAAAAGGCACAACCACATTCTTTATCATGGATACTGTTTCCTCGGCCTTGACAGTTACCAATATCCCGTTCATGATATACTTTAGGCATTGGTGCAATGACGAAGCTACTGCCCCCGCTGCGTGAATCCAAGGTCTTCCTAACAACATACTATAGGAAGGGTGGATATCCATAACCTGAAGTGTTACTAGGAACAATTGTGGTCCCACATACAACTCCACTTCTAAAGTCCCAATTATTTGCCTAGGTGAACCATCATACGCTCTGGCCATCATAGTACTCGGCTTTATATGGGATTCATCGATCGGCATTTCTTCCAGAATATGCTTTGGCAACACGTTAAGGGCCGAGCCATTATCAATGAGTACTTTTCCTATGAGGCAGTCCTTGCACCTAACCGTAATGTATAAGGGCTTGTTATGTCCGGTACCTTCAGCATCAAGTTCATCAGCCGTGAAGTATAGGTAATTAGTTGCATGGATCCTCCCCACTAGATGCTCCATGGTTTTGTGTTCAATGTCTTGGGGTACATATGCCTCATTCAGTACCTTCTGCAAGGCGTTTCGATGCGGCTCCGAGCTGAGTATCAAGGACATCAGGGAGATCCTAGCTGGAGTTTTCTTTAGTTGATCTACTATGCAATATTCACTATGCTTGATCAACTTCAAGAATTTATTCGACTCCTCTTCCGTTACTGGCTTATTAACTTCTAATGCTTGGTCCAGATCTACCACTTCTTTGCCCTTCGCCTTCCTCATCTCCTCGGGCGTAAAGCAACGACCACTCCTGGTTAAGCCACTTATCTCAGTCTGGAACAAAGGAGCTCGAACGTTGGAGGTATAACCGTAATTATAAGGCATGGCATTGTGATTCCCTTTCGTGTAGGATGGTTTAACCAAGATTAGCCTTGGGGGCCCATTAGCCGTGTGTTGGATCCTGCATACTCCTGTCATCTCATCTTGACCTTCCATCATGCTCACCTCAACCCTACTCTCCATGGGTTCAATTCTCAATTGCCCCATTTTTAACATTTTTACAATTATTTCCCCAAACTCGATGCAATCTTTAATATAGTGTCCATCTCTTCCATGGAACTCACAATAATCACCTCCCGCCGGATGGCTTCCCACATTCGCCTCTAGAAATCCTGATCGTACTAACATGTCGTACATCCTTTCCATAGACACCTTCAACATCTTGCATTGATTTCCAACTTCTATCATGCCTATTCCACTACTACTTGAGGCATGTTTAGGCAACGGGTTTGAATTAATGTTGGGCTTGTCTTCAAATGATACCCATCCTATCTTAATAAGCTCCAACAATCTTTTCTTGAAAGCGTAACAGGTTTCAATCCCATGCCCGGGATTACCCGCATGGTACTCACAAGTCAACTCGGGCTTGTACCAAATTGGGAATGGTGGTTGTAATGGTAGTGTAGGGATAGGAGCGATGTGCCCAATGCTCAATAGTTTGGCGTACAAGTCCTTAAAAGGCATGGGTAGGGGCGGTAGTTGTTCTGAAGGGTATCTTATATAGGGTCTTTGATTTTGGTGGTTTGACTGGTTATTTGTTTGATTAGGGGAAAAAGGTGGGTTAAAGTTCATGTGTGAGAATGGAGAGGTAGGTACTTGTGGATTGTGGGAATATACTTTCTTGCCCTTATACCCGCCTTCCAAGTTGTTAATATCACCTTCTCTCTTTCTTCCAATAAAACCCTTCTTTTCCACTGGCATCGCTATTCGCCCAGCCTTGATCCCTTGTTCTATCCTCTCAGCTATGCGCACCGCATCATAGAAATGTTGAGAAGAACTACCCATTAGGTGCTCATAATAAGGTGCTTTGAAGGTATTGGCAAACAGGCTCACCATCTCCGTTTCTATCAAAGGGAGTTGAACATGCATTGCCTCATCCCTCCATCTTTGCGCATAAGCCCTTACTGACTCCTGGCTCCTTTTCTCCATTGCCATTAGACTTGTTCGATCAGGAGCGATTTCCATGTTAAACTTGTACTGTTTGAGGAAAGCCTCCACCAAGTCTCTCCAGCTCTTGATCCTGATGCTGTCTAACCTCATGTACCAGCTTAAAGCGGATCCTGCTAGGCTATCTTGAAAGAAATAGATTAGCAATTTATCATCACGAATTACTTCCGCCATTTTATTGCAGTAGGATCGAAGGTGAGTGTTTGGGCATTCCAAACCGGTATACTTAATGAACTCTGGTATTCGAAAATCTTTTGGCACCACGATGTTTGGTACCAAACATACTTCGGCTGCTCGCATAGGGTCAAACCAGTCATTACCCTCAACTGCCCTTAATCTTTCTTCCAGAGCAAATAACTTGTCTTAGTCCATCACACTAGGAGACCTATTATCCGGGACTCCCTCCGTTGTTAAGTCCACAGTGATTGGAGCATGAGTTGGTAGAATAGGAGTAATAGGCACAAACTGCTGCCCATTGGCCGAGTTTGCCCCCTGGTTTTGAGAAGTTTGAGGGATGTGAGCTGCTGGCGCTCCTTCAGGTTGTTGTGCTGATGTTCCCTCCCCGTTCTTAGCTCTCAGAAGCTGTTCAAGTAAATCAGTCAGCCGAGAAACTTCATTTCTCACGGACTCCAACTCAGTTTGATAATGTGACTCTAAGTGAGCTCTTTCTTCGTTCTCCATTCTCGATCTAGACCGGGTGTTGTGGATTTTGGATGTGGGACCTATGTTTCACGATCTGGCGTGCATATGATGTGTTAAACATGAATGCTTGATGAAAATATGATGCTCGTGCAATGTATATTTTAGAGCCGACTCATGACTTTCGTAATCCTTTAGGCAAGATTTCTGAGTTGACCCGATTACTGTAAAGGAGGGTTTGCCAAGTTCTTTATCATAGTAGCTTACCAAACACATTAGAAAGAAAAATAGGTCATGGCCTTCTTATAAATAGAAGTCGTTCATACAATGATTACAAAACAGGGCGCCATACACTACTACCCTTAAAAGGCATTTCCTCTATTAGCTAAATCCCTAATAAAACAGGTAATGGCCGCCATATATTCTCGGTACTTTGAAGCGTCATTTCCAACTTGGGTAGCTTGTTGTTGCAATCTTTCTGCATAGCGGGCTGCTTGCTCGACCTGCTTCGTTATGTGCCTTATCTTATCATGGAAAACGGTGTTATCTGCAATTATCACTTCGTTGCTGGCTCCTAGGGCTTCATTACTTCTTTCCAACACGCGGACCATATCCTCTGACCGGGCCAACTTATCCCTTACCCTCTGTAGTTCTTCCTTTTCGATATCCAGCTCGGCTATTTTGGAGTTAATTTGAACTGTAAAGCTGTCCATGTAGTCTTGACATTCTTGACGCTCTTGCTTAGCCTTACTGAGCTCCTCTTCCATCTCGAAGTAGTGGCCTCTCATCTCTTTTAACTCTTCTTCTCGTATCTCCATCTTCGATTGTAAAGCCATCATCCTTCCTTTTGAAGACTCGGCTCTCTTCTGGTAATCTCTCATATCAGACTCTGCCGCCTTTCTTGAACTTCTTTCTTCCTCCAATTGCATCATATATTGAGCTCTGATCCTTCTTTCCTCCTCTATGTCGAGATGGGCTAGCCGATTTTTCTCTTTTTCAACTTCCACCTTCTTCAAAAGCAGGCTCCTTCCCTTTTTCAAGGAATCCACCATCTCCTTATCGACATTTATCTTGTCTTTGGTTGATCTCTTAACTTTAGCCAACTCTTTTTGTATGAGCCCGTTTTTGTTAGACAGCTCATCATACTCAGTTATTCGATTCCTTAACTCAGCCTGAACCGCTTTTGTTATTTCTTCAGCTATCTCGGCCTTTTTTTGCCACTCCTTTAAGGACATTAATTGTTTATCCTGTTTTTCCAACTGCTGATTCAAAAAAACCCTCATCGTGTTTTCTTCTTCTAATTGATTTTCTAACAGTTGTTGCTGCCCTTTGCTCTTGCTGAGATCGATTCTACATTGCTCTAGCTGCTTTCTCAACTCTTCCTCAATATTAATCCTTTTCCTTTTTTGTTGCTCTATTGTGGATTATGGGTGTTTTGGTATTGAGAAATCCCTCACTTCAGAAGGCTTTTCGTTCCTCCAAACTGCATAGTTCTGGCTAAATGATGTTTCAAATGTGCTCCCTTCTTGCCTTTTTACCATCAGGGGTCTTTCCCAATCTTGTCGGATAAGTTCCATCTCCTCGAGGAAAGGTTGGTGCTTGAATAAACCTATGAAATCAGCTAAACCCAGAGTTCTTGGTGCATACTACATTCCACCCAACTGCCTTGTTACTAGGGCGGGCGCGTAACTGATGTACCTGGTTACACCAATCAAAGGAACCCATATCTTGCTTCCACAGCTCATTGTGCAGATGGCGTTGTTCATCCATGGTGCTTTCCATTTGAAGTTGCTTCTTGGCAATGCTGCATATTTATCTATCCATGCTTTCTCATCCCAATTCTTCCAAGTCTCATCCATGGTAACCTTTAACGGTCGAAGGTCAAACCACCAAAAGTTGTTAAAAATGTCCCTTGGTGTTTCGATATGACTGATAATCTATAAATACAACATAGGGATGCAACATCTCATGGCACCTTTTCCATGTGTTCTACAGTGGTTGAGTGATAACATGGTTTCTCCCAAAATGGCTGATGATGGATTGATCCGGTCACGTTCGTATTCTACGAAGACACTTGCTGCTTCCAAACTGATGACTCCGATCTCTGAAGGGAATAATACTAGCCCAAAAATGGCGAAGGCCACCAGCCTGTATCGTTCCTCTCCCAACTTGCCTTCTTCAGCATTTTTCTTCATTCGGGCTTCAATGACCTTCCATTTGAAACCCCCCTCGGTGACTCTACATTGGCTGATCTTTCCCAAGCCTAATAAACTGACTACTTCTGAAGCTGTGTCTTCAAATCTTTGCCTTAGGTAGATCCTGTGGCTGTTGTTTGGAAAATCTAGAATCCTTTCATATTCCTCCAAAGTCGGCGTCATATCAATGTTCCCAAAGGTAAAACTCCGATAACTAGGATCCCAAAAATTCAGTAGTGCTTTAATTGCTGCTGCTTATACGGGTAACCTCATTAGTTGTGCAATTCTCCCATATCGTCTTTCAAAAATAGTCTCATCAATACATTCCATAATAGACACTAACTTCCCCAAGTCGTTTACCATGTGATTTATCTTGGTAATGCAAGGCAACCTACTAGTATCGATTCTTGGGCATTTTCCTTCAGCTACTTGAGTCAACTCAGATTCTTGCCCAAACTCTTGGAAAGATAGGTACTTAGTCATGATTTCGGCTCAAAAACCTGGATTGATGAATTTAACATTATTAATCATGATGCAAATGAATGTAAGATAAATATCCTAAGGACAAGTTCTATGTATTAGGTGAGAGCGGGTAGGTTTTCTATCTGGTCTCAAAGGGTCTCATATCTGCCCAGTGACGTTCTTCGTAAAGACAGTATGGGGGCGTTGCAAGGAATAGTTAAGGTAAGTATACCCACCATTACCGAGCAGGCACTCAGATATGAGTTGGGTGTTTCACGCATCTGAACCCTGACCAATAGTCATAGGGCAGATCGCTACTCCCCCACCTAACTTAAAGCTTGTGTGTGCTTCTCAAAATCAAAATATGTGATGCATGTGACAGTTCTATACAAATGCATGAACAATATTGCGTAAAAATATTTAAAGCATATAAGCAGATAACAAAAGGAAAGGCAAATTAACAATAAACACATGAAAACAAACACAAATCAGACAAAAAACAAAGCTTAGTCTACAAGGTCCCCAGTGGAGTCGCCATTCTGTCGCGGGTGCGCGGCGTCGCGGCGAATATTCCACTTTTAAAACTAGGAAAAAGTGTATGGTATCTATTTGACAAATGTGGGGAGACAAAAAATATTGTCTTTTGTTGGTAGGAAATGGAATGGGAGTCGCCACCTAGTATTTTGGTTACTAGGAACCCTAACTGGTCTCAGAGATTGGGTACGGGGACTGGTTGCGTAAAGGGAAGGTATTAGCACCCCAAATACGCCCTACCTAAGGTAACCTGCATTGTTTAACTGTCTGATAAGATTCTAGGTCTCGTTGTGTTTCCTAGTTGTTGGTCCGTCTATGGTTCAAGAAAAGTCCTCCTCAATAAGGAGATCCTTATCTTATCGGGTAAAGCCTAACCGTTCTAACGTTAATGTGAAAAAACATATTTAATCAGGAATACGTTTTACGTATAAATTCGTAATCCCATATACTAAAAGAAAACAAAAAGATTTTTTTAGAATTTTTGAAATATTGGCCTAGTTCTCATGGCTTAAATAAACCGGTTATAAAAGCCAAAATGCATGTTAATACATATATTGTTTTTTGAATCTTTCTTTGTTGTATGAAAATATGATGTTATAATATTTATATATATATATATATTGGAGAGACTAGGCCGTATGCATGAAAACAAAATATTTTAAAATTATTTTATTTTTTATGTCTTGACGAAAATCGGGTATTTTAATACCGGATTTGTATCTTTACAGTATAAAAATACAACCAAATATTAATCCACTTTGATAAAAATATTCAGAAAAATCAACAATATTCTTAAAGATATTTAGAAAAATTTTGAAGGCAAAAGACATTTTTTTGTTTTGAAAATGTTTTGATGTTTTGATGAAAACCGGGTATTTTAATACCGGATTTGTATCTTTACAGTATAAAAATACCAACCGATATTAATCAAAAAATAATAATAAAATTACGGAAAATCACATATTTTTTTAAATAAGTTTTTCGGAATTTCCTTAAATTTTTTTTTTATATATATATATATATATATATATATCCATACATAAATAAAACAAAAAAAAAACAAAAGAATATATATAATATATAATATTAAATGGGCTGGGCTGGTCCGGCCCAACCAATTGGGCTGGGCCAGACTCAGCCCCAGAGGTGTTGGGCCGATCTCGGCCCAAAATGGATTGGGCAAATTTCGGCCCAAGTACTATTATTCTCTTCTGGGCCAGACCCGGCCCAGAAGACAGGACTGGGCCAGGATCCGCCTGGCCCAGACCAAAACGGGCGGGGGGGGGGGAATTATTTCCCCCCGCCACCCTTGCATGCAGAACGTTATACGTTCTGCATGCAGAGAAGAAAAAAAAAATTAAACGCCGGAAAAAGGGGAGGCCGAAGGGTTACCTGGCGCGGAGGCGGTGACTTGCTGCGTTTCTGGCGGGGCTGTGGTGGAGGCTGGTGGCGGCGTCTTGGCTCACGGACGGCGGCTCCCAACGGCAGCAGCAGTGCTCTGTTTTACAGTGTTTCCGGTGACCCTCCGGTTTGGTTTCCCTCCAGTTTTCAACTTTTCCTTCCTCTTTCAATGTTTCGGTCTTTTTCTTTCTTCCCTTCACTCTCTTCTCTCGGTCTGTTTTCCTTTTTTTTTGTTTTCTCGCCTCTCTCGGTCCTCTCTCTTGGTCTCCCACTCCTCTGGTGTTTTCGGGTCTATTTATAGAGCCAAGGAGCGGGGCTTTTTATGGTTGCACGTGGGGAGCAAAGGCTGCGGCGGTCGGTCGGCCATTTGGGTGCAGCTGGCGTGGTACGGCTTCCCTGTTTTCTGGTAGGCGCGCGGCGGGTGGTCGGCCAGTAACTTCGGCCGGTGGTCCACAGGTGTTGGGCTTCGGGTTGGTGGCCTTGTGGAGAGAGAGGTTGGTCTAAAGAAGAAAAAACCATTCTTCTTCCTTCTTCTGCATCGCGTCCATGGAGGAAGAAGAAAGGGGAACAGTGCCGTTCAAAACGGCACCGTTCTGTCCCTCTTTTTTTTTTTTTGTATGAAACGACGTCGTTTTGGATAAAACGCGCCGTTTCATTTAAATATGGCGCCAAAAACGCGCCAAATTTCAAATCAGCCCTCAATCATCTTTTGTTCATTCAATTGCATCCCTGCCAAAATCGATCCCCGTCCCTATATTTGGCCGCGTTTTTCACTTTGGTCCTTGGCCTCTGAATTATGCAATTGAGCCCTCAATTGATCAATAAACTTCCAATTTCTTCAATTAGGCCCCTGAATCAATTAATTCCAGCCCCTATACTTACGCGCCTTCTTCAATTTGGTCCTTGGTTTCAGATTTCTTCAATTAAGTCCCTAATTGGCCCTTAAACTTCAATATTTATGCAGTTAAGCCCCTGATTTGACTTAATAAATTCCTAAAAAATATATTTTGGCCCCAGAACTTAAATTTCTTCTAATTAAAGCCCAAATTGACTTAAAAATCAATTTTTCTTGCAATCAAATCCCTTATAAAATCATTTAAAAATCCAATTAAATCCATAAACATCCAAATTTGGGCTTTTCTCCTCAAATTTCAAACTGTCCTTCTCAACAGGGCTCTCCTCCTTCAAGAATATACTGTCAAAAATCCAATCTTTGTATTTTTAACCTCATTGACCAATTTTCCGACCATTTTCTGAGCGCTTCTGCCTCCTGTTATTTTTCTTAACCTCCTTTGGCTGTATATATATTTTTTATATATATATTTTGTGGGGGACCCAAAAATGGGTTACAACAATGGCCTCATGGGAATACAGAAAATGAACCCAAGGAGCTAGGGTTAATTTAACCCCCCCACCACCACTTACCAGCCCAAAAATCCATTTTATCGAAAATTTTAAGGGGTATAATTTAATTAGTTAGACCTGAATTTATTTTATAAAGATTATTAATTCGAGTCTTATAAACTTCAGGATTACTAAAAGTTTACATGATCATTAATTTCAGGACTCGTGAGATTAATCAAGGTTTATGTAAAATCATTAAAACACCTATATTAATCTAAATAAAAATACACTTTATTGGACATGAACTGCCAATTTTGTGCTCCAGACATAGTCAGGAGAGTGGCAAAAGTTGCAGCGGTCACTGAACTCAAATCACGAGAATCATCTATACCAATTGGCAATTTGCTTGCCCTATGCGATAAAAGATGGAATTTGATACTTTTCATCTTTTAACTATAATAATATAAAATATATTTTTAAATTTAAATTTTTAAATTAAATTATTTTTTAATATGATATCAAAATTTTAATAATCAAGTTGTCATGAATTTAAATTTCATTATTTTTATTTATTTGATAAAAATTAAGCATAAAATAGTACGAGTCCATGTAAGTTTTAAGTTTAAAGTTTAAAGATTTTTTTTAAAAAAATATTTTAAAAAATAATATAAAATATATTTTAGAATTTCATTTAAGAAAACAAAAAAAAATTAAGCTTTGAAATTGAATATATTCTTTATATATAGGCGGGCAAGAACTAAAAAACCAAACATGTCTTGTAATATGTAATTCCCAAATATTAAAGCAACGCCATGAACAGTTCCTTAAACATGCAATGTAAAAGCTCTGAAGTCTAAAGAACAATCCCAAGAGAGAACAAAATAAACGTCAATCCAAGCACATTGCTGATGGATCAACAAGGCAGCATGTTAGTCAGTCAGAGTCAGGCATTCTGGCTTCTATCCTTTCAACTTGACCACATGCCCTTTCAAGTTTCTACGCCGGCATGCATCAGTCAAGCATTTTGGCTTCTATTCTCCAAGCCATCAATCACCGTATAGTGAACGATAGGTTGCTTTCACTTGCAAATTGATCGACAACGCAACATGCTAAACTTTCTTTTCTGTTCGTCGTAAAAAGAAAAGAAAAGAAAAAACAAACCGGTGCAAGCACGTCCAATTGTCTCAGGTTATATTAGAATATATTGCGTATATTAAATAATCAAGACAACGCACACAGAATTTGACTTTAAATAAAATAATCATAGTTTTGAAATTCGATCTCATTCGACAAGTTAATTTAGAACGGAAATCAAGTTGAATTAAAGAAAAAACAGAAAAAAAATTTAATGTAACCCAATTGACCGGTGACTCGGCAAGACCACAACCACACAGCTCCTCAAATCTCTCCTCCGGCTGCCGGAATCCTTAGGGATGCCGTCGCGACCACCTCTCCTCCTCTTCCTCTTCTTGATTTCTCCCAGTTTCGCCCTTGACTTCCTCTTTGATTCCTTCAATGCCACAAACCCTGGAGTCATTCTCATCCCAGATGCCATAGTCGACACCTCGGTGATCAGACTCCTCAATGACACCAACCAGTACTCCCTAGGACGTGCTTTTTATCCAACAAGAGTGAAGATGAAACAAACCCAGAACTCGACTACTACTCTCTCTTCCTTTTCAACTTCTTTTGTCTTCTCTATATTGCCTAACATTGCTTCAAGTCCTGGCTTTGGTCTTGCTTTTGTTCTCTCTAACTGGACTAACCCTCCTGGTGCTCTTGCTAGCCAATACTTTGGTGTTTTTTCTAATCCGACTGTACCCTCTGTAGCTCCACTTTTAGTTGTTGAATTTGATACTGGGCAGAACCCAGAATTTAATGATCCTAATAGGAATCATATTGGTATTGATTTGAACAATATCGAGTCTGCTAAAACCGCGCCTGGTGGGTACAATTCTTCTGCCGGTTTTGTGCCTGTCAGTATGGGAAATGGTCAGAATGTCCGAGCGTGGATTGAATTTGATGGGGCCAATTTTGAGATCAATGTTACAGTTGCCCCTGTTGGAGTTTCCCGTCCATCTGTGCCGATTCTTAGCTATAAAAATCCCGTGATTGCGAATTATACATCTGAGGAGATGTATGTGGGCTTTTCTGCTTCAAAGACTACTTGGGTTGAAGCACAAAGGATTTTAGCTTGGAGTTTTAGTGATACAGGTGCTGCTAGAGATATCAATGTTACGAATTTGCCCGTTTTTAGCCTACCATCTTCGTCGAATTCGTTGTCAGCTGGTGCTATTTCTGGCATAACGATTGGTTGTGCTGTTTTTGTTATGATTTGTGTGTTTGTGGTTTATTGTTTGTGGTATAAGAATAAGTGGAAAGATTTAGAAGAAGATGAGATCGAAGATTGGGAGCTCGAATATTGGCCTCATAGATTCTCCTATGAAGAATTAAGTCAAGCCACTAATGGATTCTCCAAAGATCAGCTTTTGGGTTCAGGTGGATTCGGGAAAGTGTACAGAGGAATCCTCTCAAACAATTCTGAAATTGCAGTCAAATGCGTGAATCATGACTCTAAACAAGGTCTAAGAGAGTTCATGGCTGAGATATCGAGTATGGGCAGGCTGCAACATAAGAACTTAGTCCAAATGCGAGGCTGGTGTAGAAAATCCAATGAGCTTATGCTTGTTTATGATTACATGCCCAATGGCAGCCTCGATCGTTACATATTCCACAAGCCTAAGAAGCTATTGAACTGGCAACAACGGCGCCAAGTCCTTGCTGATGTAGCTGAAGGATTAAACTATCTCCATCATGGCTGGGACCAAGTAGTTGTGCACAGGGATATTAAATCAAGCAATATTTTGTTAGATTCAGATATGCGAGGCAGGCTTGGAGATTTTGGCCTTGCGAAGCTTTATAGTCACAATGAAGTACCTAACACAACTCGAGTGGTTGGCACATTGGGATACTTGGCTCCTGAGTTGATAACAATGGCTGTAGCAACATCCGCGAGTGATATCTATAGTTTTGGAGTTGTGATATTGGAGGTGGCTTGCGGTAGAAGGCCGATAGAAATGGGGTCAACTGAGGAGGAGGATTCAGTGCTGATTGATTTGGTGAGAGATCTGCATGCTAAAGGGAAGGCGGTGGAGGCAGCGGATGAAAGAATGAAGGGGGAGTTTGTGGTGGAGGAAATGGAGATGGTGTTGAAGCTTGGATTAGTTTGTTGCCATCCTGATCCCCAGAGGAGGCCTAGTATGAGGGAGGTGGTGGCAGTTTTGGTTGGGGAGGATGTGGCTGCCGCACCTGCTGAATTGTTGAATGTTTTGGCCAGTGGTGACGGGGGCGGTGATGGGAGTACACATGGTAGTGAAAGAGGTGGCTTTAACACTACATGACCCGCAGGTGTGAATATAGTTCTTCTTCTGTTAATATTTTTTTGTTGAATTTGTGGTGGTAGATATTATAGTTTCAATTCCTTTTACATTTGTAATTCAATAAAGACTAGTAAAACATTCATCCAAGAACAAGCATGAGTTAGTTCTCACGTAAATAAACATTTGGAGGAGGTTTCCTTAGTTTTTACTTTATGCAAGCAAGTTGCCCGAAACCTTTCCTCTGACTGATTGCTTTTTTCATCTTCATCTAATCAAACACAAGAATAGGACCATTCCAAAGGAACAAAGATGTAGAAATATAAGAATGAACTCTCTTTCCCTTTGAGATTGAGAGGTCTTTACTGATGATGTTGTCTTGTCCTTTGGATCAGGTGAGAAAAGTCTCTGCTTAAGATAATATCTTTGATCAACGAAGTTTAGCTTTCCTATCAGAAAGTTGACTGTATATAATAAAATGAGGCAAGTTGGCTCCCATTTTCTTTTCAGCTATATTAAATTAAATATCCATTTTTTTTAGTTTAATGTGGGTGTCCAGGCCAGCTTGTACGCACCTCGACTAATCTCACGGACCCTGAAGTTAATGACCATGTAAGCCTCCAGTGGCCATCATATGAGCAACCATAGGGCTTGAACCTGAGAAAGCAAACCTCTTGATCCCAAGCTTTTATCACTGGACCACCATGTAAATGGTTAAATATGCATTTTTAATTCTTGACAGCATGTTCGAAGAATCTATAGGCAAGCAACTTTGTAAGTCAGCGTTTGCAGAGCTGTGGAACCCTTTGTTCGAATCTTCAATAATCAGTAGCAGGCGTAATTCAGACTGGACCAAGTCCAGCTCATGGCTAGGATAATTATCAATTGGTTCATGAACTTATTTTGCGTGATTCTTCTTTAGCATGATCTGTAATCAGGAATCTATTCCAAGAACAAAATACTGTTAGATTAGACTTGTGAAATAATCATCAAATCCATGCCATAAAGTGGTGCTTTCTTCTTTCCTTTTTCAATGTTCATGCTCTTTTTCTCTCATAAATAAGCTAATTAAACATGTCCTACGATGTAAGAAAGAGATCTATTTCTTTCCTGCGTGCTTTTTTTCCATCAGCTTCTGTCAAGCATGTATTTAGTTCATATTCTTGGCATAACAGGGTATATGGCATTCTGTTTCTGGACTGTCTCTATGATTAGCAGTATCTTATCCTTGCCATTTGGAGGTGATACAGAAAATTAGAACGACAATTGAAAAAGAAAGTTCCTGACTGAGCCAATCCAATCATGAACTTTGGTGATAATATATGGCTCTTTGCTTTCATTTGTGTACCAAGTTTTGTCTCTGCCTCTAATATGAGATTGAACAACTTGCCACTCATGAATTTGTGTTGAAGTTCCGTTGGTTTAAATTAAGTGAAGCTAAATTGGTGAAGACCTCAGTTCTTGTCAAGAAGTGATTTTCCTTTCTGTTTCTTTATTGTTTTTCTTGGTGGGGGTAAATGATGAAGTCCCATGACTACAAGTTAATTTTTATCAAGTCTGGAATTTGGGTTGCTCATGTTACTGTGGAGATGCCACCATTATAGTGGCAAATTGACCTTGGAATGCCTTGTTGGCTGCCAGAATTGATTCTCCCTTCGGATTAGGGTTTAGGTGCTTTTTGGCGAAAAAGCATCATAACATATCTAGCACATAATTTTTAAGCCATGATTACTAGCACTAATGCCTTGTTTGAGATATACCCAAGTCATGTGCAAAGGCTCATCATAGAGGCATAAGAAAATTATACTAATATCCTGTCTCGTGACAAAGTGGACGCCACTGCTATACTATTAACTACGAAAATCAAAATAAATGGTGAAATGACATATAAATTCAACATGGTTGTTATATTCATTTAAATTTAGAATTTAAATTTAGAATTGAGTCTGACTTGTCTCATTGATCAATAAATATATTTGTTAGGTCATATATATAAATTGTCTTGAGCATATCCTCATTTAATTATATTAGATTCATATATAATTACTCAAAATCACACGTGAAAACTACTGTGTGAATAATAACTTTTTAAGGTTTTAATTAAAGTCTGTTTTTGAGTTTACAAGTTGGAAAAAAATATTTATTTTTACTAATAAGATATATTTAAAAGAAAAAATTTATAAAATTATGATTTTTATGTGAAACGATCAATCGGTTATATAACTATATCTGACCGATCGACTAGTTGACAAAGCTTGATATATTTAAATATTATTATTATAAAATATAATAATTATCTTGCCGCGCTTAAAAATAATAAAACCTAATAAATATTATATCTCAAAAGTGATATAAGATTAAAGGATTTTATTTACTTAATTTTTGGATAAGAGTATTTTTTAAACGTGGGGGTAATAATTTATAAAACCACGAAATTTAATTTCAGTGTGGCCCGCAAAGCATTTTGATAAAGTTCCATCCATTGAACTTATTTTAAATCCACAAGCTCTCAGCTCAGCTGAGCTGAGCTGCTCAAGCCTTTTTACAATGAAATATGTACAAAGTGGAATGTAGCCATCCATTATTTAGAAAGCCAGATGCTACTAGTTACATTTGGGCCTGTTTTTCTGTGTCTTAATGGCGATATTGATGATGAGACTAGAGAGTGAAGTTGAGGGAGTGGAAACTGAAGTATGTTTTCTTTCCCATGGAACCAATGTTGAGTCCTTGAGACTTCAGCTGGCATAACGATGCCACCGACTCCTTCATACTTACCGGTCCACACACCAGCACTCCGATATCAGACCCGCCGGTTTCATTTGGAAACTTGGAGAATATATCTATTGGCAACATGTAATTACACAAACTGAAATTAGAAACAGAAAGTTCAAGGAGTAGATTCAGCAAGAATTCGAGGAAAGGGATGATAGAATAATAGTACCTTGAAAGTCAGGCCTTCCTCCAAAATGAAGTTCATGTTCTTCAACAGGACTTCTAGTCTCCACTGAACCATGTTCTGTGGCTTTATCTTGTTTTGGAGAGACAGGTGGGATATCTTTCTTGAGTCTTTTCCATCTCAAAATACTTGCTAAAAAGGTGCTGCATGCCAGTGTTATGATGAAAGAAGCTAGGAGAAGTAGATCAACAACTGAAGAGGGGGTCTTTTCTTTTGCGGCCTTCTTTTCTGAGGGAACAACCATCTTTTCCGTCACAGCACTCTTCTTTTCATGGGGAAGAAAAATGTGATTGAAGCAAATAAGAGAAACCATGAATTTGATGGAGGATAATGCGGCCATGGCAGCCATCCAAATTGGACTTTCTGGTCCATGTACGGCATAGTTTGAGCATTCGGTGCTAAAGTTGACTGTTCTTACTAGAGATAAGTCATTCACTAATCCTCTCACTGTTGCATTAGACCCCTCTTCTTGAGTTACATATACTTTCAGCTTCAGAGACAATTGTGTGGATGACTGGTTCAGAAGTAGAGAAGAAACTGAGTTTAAAAGGCAAATATCTAGTGATTTCTTCACGATATAGATAAGCTGAACACGCGTGGGGAATCTATATCTGCTGCTGTTTACAGAAGCAATTTCTTTTAAAATGCTGAGAAATGGGGTTATCCCAGCTCCACCAGCAATCATTAGTAGGCTGTCATGCCTGCAAACAATTTCTTAACTAGTGACAATCTCTAAAATCATCTTACTAGTGCAAAAAATTTCTAAATTTCTTAACTAGTTCATTATCATCTTTAGTTTAATTAAAATCTTGTCCTGCAATACCAAGTTCTTTTATGCAAACCTTAGGAAGTCCAGGGAAGCAGGTCCATAAGGGCCTTCAATCGACACAGGCATACAGCTCATAGAACCAGTATCTGAATCTAACTCTGCTTGTATCACGTCATAGAAAGTACTTGTCCAGCCCCCATTGCATTTTACCACAACAGACATCGTGTGATCATCTAGGTTAGAGCTAGAAGTTATACTGAAGGGATGCCACTGAAACTTGGAAATACTTGGTATCTTCATGTATATAACACTTGTTGGGGTATACTTCAATCCTACAATCAGTACGAGAGCCATTCTGATGAGAGAATTCACTGTTACAACACTAATAAATATGATTGTAACTGGTAAGATTGAAAAGTTTACTTGGATCCTTTGGCAGCGTAAGTTCTATGGCTTTGCTGGGGAATAGGAATATTCGTGCCGAGAGAACGCAAGTTTTTGGTCTTGATTGTACAATTCGAAGTAGCTTGTCAAGACCGAAGAGAAATATCCCAGCAAATACTGAGTAGAAGTGCCGATCTCCAGCATGGAACAAGAAGAATATTAGAAAGACTATGTACAGATGGTGTGTGTAGTAGAATATTTCAAATCTTCTCCTCCTTATTTGAGGAAGAGATGAGATCCAGATTACTAGTCCTGTGACAAGAGCTATCTCCCCTGCCAGGTATATCCGTCCTGTTTTCTGCCATCTCCACATCTGTTATTGAAGACTCATAGCAAAGCAATAAAACAATGAAAAAACTAGCTAAATGTTAATAACGAAAGATACCAAATTGAATCACAAAAACTGCAAGTTGAACCAGTAAAACAGACTATAACTTTATTTTCAAGAGGGAAAGCAGAAAGGGCATAGAATACCTCATCTTGAATATGGTGGCTGACACCCCAGATGAACAAAGTGCTTGCGCCATGAATGGTGGCAAAAAGTATCATTGAAGTCCCTAGCCATATATGGTATCTTACTGAAGCTTCAAACTGGATGCCAAGTATCTGAAATAAAGCCAATCCCCTTAAAATAGGAAGAAGAAGCAAAGCTAGGCAGGCTTCTGCTAGCAATCCGAATCGGGTTGCCACTCTTAAATACTTGAGTTGCCATCTGCAATACAGGTGAACATCAGTAATGGTGTTACTCTTGATCCTTACTATCCACCATTTGTTAGTTAGGATTGTTGAAACTCACAAATCCAATTTCAGTGACTTGATTGGCATCAACTTTTTAAAGTCATTGCTGATGCGGGCATAATAAGTCCAAGCTAGAAAGAGGACAAAGAGGAACACTGCCAGAATCTCTATGCTAGATAAAATTCCCAGAAAGCTGTTTACCAACACAGGATTTGAAAAACCAATAGTTGCACTCCTTGCTGGTCTGTCATCCATATTAATCATAAAAAAAAGTAAGCCATTGATTTCCAGTGAGCACAATCCGATTTCACAACTATATTACCTGCTTCGAGGAGGCTCCCTCGAAACCAAATTCAAGTAAACTAGTCCAATTATGGTCAGGGAAATAAGAGGAAATGTGTATACTGCAAAGTTGAGACCTGCAGCGCATTCAGTATAGGATAAGCATGCATACCAACATCTGCAATTGCAATCATGAATGTTTTATGTTTTGCAGTAAGAATGAGCATGAGAACGACAAATCTTGCTTGATTCTACAAATTAATAACCGATGCAATCATGCCGTGAATAAGTGATTGTATGTGAAAAAGATGTTCTAGGAATAAGCAAAAACCTTTTCAGATGATATCTTTTTATACATACCATAATAGCCAAACACTGTATACCTAGAACTATCTTCGGCTCCTTTCCATTTTCGTGTCCACAGGCTAGTAGGCTTTTGAATCCAGACAGCAATCCAACCAGCAAATATGATGATCATCAGTACTTTAAGAACATCAAGCTGAATGGCCTTTGCCATGTCTGCTTTCTAAGATTATTTCAAGAAGATGCTTTACTTTCTCTTTAATTCATTAGTTTGAAAGTTACGGTTTATATACAGAACATTGAACTAGAATTGACCCTTCAAAATTGTACA